>NC_057415.1:25292153-25361083 GCF_019320065.1 Cervus canadensis
TTGTTGCCTCATGTAAGATTGTATTGCTATAAACTTTCCTTTGAGAACTGCCTTTGCTCTGTCTCATAGGTTTTGAATTGTAATGCTCTCATTGTCATTTGTCTCTAGGTATTTTTTAATTTCCTCTTTGATTTCTTCAATGATCCATTGATTGTTTAGTAGCAGTTTTTTTAGTCTCTACATGTTTATGTTTTTTAGGCTTTTTTTTTAATTGATGACTAATGTCATAGTCTTGTGGTTCAGAAAATATGCTTGATATGATTTCAACTTTCTAAAATTAACCAAGGCTCATTTTGATGCCCAGAATGTGATCAATCCTGAGGAATGTTCCATGTATATTTGAAAAAAAAAATGCATTCTTCTCCTTATGATGGAATGTTCTACAAATATCAATTAAGTTCACCTGTAACTATCAAGTAATTATGTGAAAACTTTTTTCAAAACCTAAAAGTAAATTCTAAAAGTACAGGAGGCAGTGATCATGTCTATCCCCAAGAAAAAGAAATGCAAAAATTCAAAATGGTTGTCTGAGAGGGCCTTACAAATAGCTAAGAAAAGAAGAGAAGCAAAAGGCAAAGGAGAAAAGCAAAAATATACCATCTGAATACAGAGTTCCAAAGAATAGCAAGGAGAAATAAGAAAGCCTTCCTCAGTGATCAGTACAAAGAAATAGAGGAAAACAATAGAATGGGAAAGACTAGAGATCCCTTCAAAAAATTAGAGACAACAAGGGAACATTTCATGCAAAGATGGGCATAATAAAAGACAGAAACAGTATGGACCTAGCAGAAGCAGAAGATATTAAGAGGTGGCAAGAATACAGAGAAGAACTATACAAAAAGATCTTAATGACCCAGATAACAATGATGGTGTGATCCCTCACCTAGAGCCAGATATCCTGGAGTGCAAAGTCAAGTGGGCTTTAGGAGGCATTGCTATGAACAAAGTTAGTGGAAGTGATGGAATTCCAGCTGAGTTATTTCAAATCCTAAAAGATAAAGCAGTGAAAGTGCTGCACTCAATATGCCAGCAAATTTGGAAAACTCAGCAGTGGCCACAGGACTGGAAAACGTTAGTTTTCATTCCAATTCCAAATAAAGGCAATGCCAAAGAATGTTTGAACTACTGCACAGTTACACTCATCTCAAATACTAACAAAGAAATGCTCAAAATTCTCCAAGCTAAGCTTCAACAGTACATGAACTGAGAACTTCCAAATGTTCAAGCTGGATTAGAAAAGACAGGGGAACCATATATCAAATTGCCAACATATGTTGGATTATAGAAAAAGCAAGAGAATTGCAGAAAAACATCTATTTCTGCTTCATTGACTACACTTACTTTTAACTGTGTGGATCACAGCAAACTGTGGGAAATTCTTCAAGAGCTGGGAATACCAGACCACCTTACCTTCCTCATGTGAAAGCTGTATGCAGGTCAAGATGCAACAGTTAGAACTGGACACTGAACAACAGGACTGGTTCCATATTGGGAAAGGAGTACGTCAAGGCTCTATATTGTCACCCTGCTTATTTAACTTATATGCAGAGTACATCATGTGAAATTCCGGGCTGGAGGAAGCCCAAGCTGGAATCAAGATTGCTGGGAAATATCAGTGACCTCAAATACACAGTTGACATCCCCCTTATGGCAGAAAGCAAAGAGGAAATAAATAGCCTCTTGATGAAAGTGAAAGAGGAGAGTGAAAAAGCTGGCTTAAAATTCAACATTCAAAAAACGAAGATCATGGCATCCAGTCCCGTTACTTCATGGCAAATAGATGGGGAAAAAACAGAAACAGTGACAGACATTTTTTCTTGGGCTCCAAAACTCTGCAGATGGTGACTGCAGCCATGAAATTAAAAGACACTTGCTCCTTGAAAGAAAAGCTATTTCCAACCTAAACAGCACATTAACAAGCAGAGACATAATTTTGCCAACAAAGGTCCTTCTAGCCAGTAGTCATGTATGGATGTGACAGTTCGACCATAAAGAAGGCTGAGAACTGAAGAATTGATTCTTTTGAATTGTGTTGTTGGAAAAGACTTCAGAGTCCCTTGGAGTGCAAGGAGATCAATCCAATCCATCCTAAAGGAAATCAGTCCTGAATATTCATTGAAAGGACTGATGCTGAAACTGAAGTTCCAATACTTTGGCCACCTGAAAGAAGAGGTGACTCATTGGAAAAGACCTTGATGCTGGGAAAGATTGAAGGCAGGAGGATAAGCCGATGACAGAGGATGAGATGGTTGGATGGCATCACCAACTCAATGGACATGAGTTTGAGCAAGCTGGGAGTTGGTGATGGACAGAGAAGCCTGGCATGTTGGAGTCAATGGGGTCACAAAGAGCTGGACACAATGAGCAACTGAACTGATGAGTTCAAATCCTTGTTGTTCAAGGATCAACTATAATTTTGTTATTGACTTTTAATTCAGCTGTTTTGATCAATGAATACTCTTCAGATATTACATTCAATTTCATGGACCATGCTTATACCACTTTAAAATCTCATATATAATAACGTGTTTCCTGTTCCAGAGCAATTCGGGAAAAAAAAAAGTTTATAACCACGGTTGGAAATAAAAAAAATTTTCAGCAGTATATAAATGTACATTGGCTAGATCTAAGCCTAGAGATTTAGATATAGAAGAACAAGTAATTTTAATACACCTCCCCAGTCAAGAAATTCTAGGTCAGATAACTTAATAGTCAATACATCTTAAATTTTATTCAATTAATTCATTCAAATTTTTGTAGAGTAGCAAGCGTGTGCCAAGTTTTGTGCTGGGAACTAAAATTGTCATGAAGCTACCAATATACTTTTTTTTTCTTACTATATTTTATTAGTATTATTTATGTAATGTCAAAAAAGTAAAATGCTTTGTGGGCATATGTGTTTTTAGGTGTATGCATGTGTGTGTTTGTGTGTGTGTAAAACTGAAACTCATGATGATCAGTGACTTTATTTTTGTAATATAATGGGAGAATGTATAAATATATTTCTTTAACAGATCTTATTATGTGCCTTAGTTAAAATAAGTAAGAATTAGATGTAAAATGTTTGCTTGTGAGCATAAACATGTGCTTACAGTATTAAGACAAATAGAAACTGCTTTACAACACCAGTTTTATTTATCTTGAAAACATCAAAATCCATATCAAAAATTGTGGTACCCACTGACCAACACACACATACACACACACGCATCTCATGGAAAAACATGTTTGCCATTTATTAATTTGGATTTGGTTAAATTCTCAGATTATTTTGAGGATCTGGTTTTACCTAGGCATAGTCTTTTTAAGACTATGTCTTATAATTCTTACAATGTCTTACAGTTCAATTTTAAGTCTTTGGAACACAAAGTGGGGAAGATTTCATTCATGGTTTCACATTAAAAATAAACCATAAATGTCAATATTTAAGATATGTCAATTGATGAGTTTTGTTTCAAAAAATCTTTACCCACCTTATTTTAGTTATGTTGAAGTTTGTGCTAAAAACACATATTTACTGCTCTCCATTTTTCTGTGTTGATGTAATCTTACATAATAAACAGATCTAAGAATGCAAAATATTTATCTAGCTTCTAGTGGCAAGTGTATGTATAATGACCATTAAATAGAGTGATTTTATATAAATTAATTAAAACTTTTCCCTCTTATTTTAATAGCCAGAAAATAAACTTTGGAGCATATGATAATTACGTTCCAGGTAAGAAAGAGTTCATTTAAAAAAATGTATAAGTAATTTTATGGATAAGTGATAAAACAACAGCTGTTATGGAGCACTATTAAAAACCAACTTTTAATTTTTCAAGCACTTTTCTGATGGGTTCAGTAAATACCTTCTAAAGATATTTTGTCTTTAATTCAAAGAAAATTAAGTAAATATGTTTAGCAACATAAAGAAGGACAAAAACAATCAGAAAATCTTACATGTGAAAGGCAGTGTAAAAAATGGATAAACAACTTATCTGTGTCAGAAATGTCTTCTGCTACATTCCTGATACTCTGTACCAGACTTAAAACTGACAAAATTTCATTACTTGACAAGGCCAGTCAATCTGATGTTGAAGTGCAAGTAAGTTTAAGTCGCTTAGTTGTGCCCGACTCTTTCCGACCCCATGGACTGCAGCCCACCGGGCTCCTCTGTCCATGAGATTTTCCAGGCAAGGATACTGGAGTGGGTTGCCATTTCCTTCTCCTTCTCTTATATCAAGTAATCAATTTTAACTCGTATACTGAACTTAAACACATCTTTCATTTTGCATATTTTCTCATTGATCCTGATTCTGTCTTTAGGTGACTCACTGGACAAGTCTCATATATAGCATGTTTTGTACATATTTAAATTGAGCGAACATATCTCTTTCACTGGTCTCATTGGTAGCCTCAATGTTTTTAACTGTTTATATTACAGTTTCTATGTAACTCAATCATCATAATCATAATTCTGTAGGTACTGCTTATCAATTTTCTTCATTAGTATGTCATTTATAATAGTGCAGTTCTTGGGCATATAACATTTACTCTTGTAGCTTAGAAAATGATTAATAATTAAGAGAATCTTAGACTCAATCATATATTTACTTATTATTTTAAACAAGAAATGTGCTAAGTACTTTGGAAGCTGCAGGAGTAGTTACCACATCTGCTCTCAGTAGAATTGTATTCCAACCAAAAGAGTATTAAAAAAAAAAATCTAGAATGGAAGAGATAGAAGGATTAAGAGAAAACAGTAAAACTCCTTCTTTCTATTTACATTACAGACTGTATTAGTTTCACAATGACTATATAGCTAACCATAAAGCTGATTAAAATTTTAAAACAATCAAATTTAATTTCCTCATATTAATAATACAAAATTTCAAATATTACCAAATGTATGAAACCATAATTTGAATCATTTATTTATTCATTTACATATAATCACCATACTGCCATTTTAGACCTGATAAAATTCTATTTACTCTGAGATGTAGGCTTATTTTTGGTTTTTTATTTCAGTCAGTGAATTAAGCAAAAAATCATGGAATCAGCAACACTTTGCCCTGGTATTTCCCAAACCACCAAGGCCAGGAAAAAGAAGGAGATCAAAACCTTCCCAACTACGAGAAGATACAGGTCCTGTGAGTATTGAAAAGATTATATAATTTTACTCATAATAATCTTAAAATCATGAATATTTTATATATGTAAAAGTGCTGACCAATGGGATTTCTGTGATGATGGAAGTATTTTATATCTTTACATTCTAATTCCAATATTGCTACTGAACACTTGAAATGAGACTAGTGCAACTGAGCAATTGGATTTTACAATTCAACTGGATTCAGTTCACTTTACAATTCAACTGGATTCAGTTCACATGTGGCTTTTAAATAGCATACTGGACCATACGTGTGTGTTAAGTTGCTTCAGTCATGTCCAACTCTTTGCAACCTATGGACTGTAGCCCACTGGGCTCCTCTGTCCATGAGATTCTCCAGGCAAGAATACTGGAGTGGGCTGCCATGCCCTTCTCCAGGGGATCTTCCCAACTCAGGGATCTAACCCCCATCTCTTATGGCTCCTAAATTAGGAGGCAGCTTATTTACCACTAGTGCCACCTGGGAAGTCCGTGAAGTACAGTTAAAGGTAACTCAATTTTACTACTTGGAGAAAGTAGATATATTTTATTTGCATTTCACTGTATAAAAATTATTCCTGTATTTTCTATCAAATATTTGTTCAGCAATACCACATTACAGAAAATATGTATCCAAGAAACATAGAAATCTGGATATCCTAATGTTACAGTTAGTATAAACATTTAGAAAATATTTCTCGGCTGGAGATATCCCCTCATTAGAATCATGGGGTTACATCATACACTGAGAAAGTTTCAATGCTTTCTTATTTCCAGAAATACATAATTCAGAATTCTGAGCATTAGAAGATTAATATTTCCCAATGTTTCTGGGATCATCATGGAATAGGAAAAATTTCAAGAAAAGTTTTCACAAAATGATGTATCTTCAACTCTTGTTGATATAACCCAGTTTCTTCTGTTTTTTCATGTTCTTTTTTTTTCTTTATTATTTGTTTTACCATTCATGAACATTCTTTCCCAAATTTGTTATTTTTGTAATTAAGTTTTTAAAAATATTTGATTAGGAGTTGAAAACAGAATGCACCATTCTGCAGAAACTAGTTGTCAACCAAAGGTTATTACTTCCATTAATGCAGGTTCCCAGCTGATGTTCAAATTATATCTTGTCAAGGAGAGGAGTATCAGGCTTTTAATTTTAGCCACAGGTAGCATTCAAAATTCCAGAGACCTTGAACATGACAATAGAGACCAGGATATGCTTGAACATGAAACTCTTAGATATTAGAGAATAATTAGTTCCTGAGTTAGCATAGAAATGGAAAGTAGATAAGATATTCCAACAAGCTTCAAGAACACAGAGTTAAAGAAAAAAAAGTCTCTCATGGTTGTGAAGCGAGCTTCTGGTATGTCATTAGAAAGTGGAGGTCTCTGAGAATTTTAACATATATCTTGAGGGAATTATGAAGGTCCTCTAAGTTAATAGGCCTAAAATGAGGTATGGCTATCCTTTAGTACAACAAGGAACAAAATTTTTTAAAAAGCACAATAAGCTATACAAACTACCACTTATCCTCTATTTATCAAAATCTAAAATGTTTTCATGGTCAAAGTTGAATGCATTTAATATCTGGTAAAAAGGGCTGTGTAACTCACACACAAGTTGTTCATCATTATTCTAACCAATATTTCAGAACTATGATGCAGAGAAGTTAAGGGGAGATCGTAAACCACCTTTATGGATGCACCGTTCTTTAATGAGAATTTCTGAGAGACCATCTGTTTATTTAGCTGCCAGGAGTCAGCCTCCCCAGAAAGCAACTCGTTCCTCCAAGGAAGATTCTAAAACAGCAGCAAAACCTTCATCTCCGATGCTTAAGAAAAGTCAAGAAGACAAGGACAAATCAGATTCAGAAGCAGAGCCCACAGTTTCAAAGGAAAAATCCAGGAAACTTTCAAAGAAAGAACCAGAAGCTAAAGAAGAGAAACCAGATGAAAAGAAAGATTTAAAAAAAGAGAGAAAATATTCAAAGAAGGGTAAGGAATCAGCGACAGAATCTGAAGATGAAAAAGCGGGTGCAGAGAAAGATTCTAAAAAAGATAAGAAGGGGTCAAAGAAGGGCAAGGAGTCTCCTTCAGATTCAGGAGGTGAAAAAGGAGATGCAAAGAAAGATTCTAAAAAAGATAAGAAGGGGTCAAAGAAGGGCAAGGAATCTCCTTCAGAATCAGAAGGTGAAAAGGGAGATGCAAAGAAAGATGACAAAAAAGATAAGAAAGGTTCAAAGAAGGGCAAGGAATCTGCTACAGAATCAGAAGGTGAAAAAGGAGATGCAAAGAAAGATTCCAAAAAAGATAAAGATAAGAAAGGTTCAAAGAAGGGCAAGGAGCCTGATTCAAAGGAAGAAGGTGAAAAAGGAGATGCAAAGAAAGATGACAAAAAAGATAAGAAAGGTTCAAAGAAGGGCAAAGAGTCTGCTACAGAATCGGAAGGTGAAAAGAAAGATTCAAAGAAGGATAAGGAAGGGAAAAAAGATGCAAAGAAAGCAGGTGAGAAAGGTGATGAATCAAAGGAAAAGAAAGATTCAAAGAAGAAGGATAGTAAAAAAGAAAAGAAAGATGAGAAGAAGCCTGGTGAGGCAGAAAGTGAACCAAAGGATGCAGCCAAGAAGGATGCCAAGAAGGATGCCAAGAAGGATGCCAAGAAGGATGCCAAGAAAGATGCCAAGAAAGATGCCAAAAAGGGAAAGTAGGCCTTGGATGATAATTCAAAAGCATATTTGAGGAAACAATTTTAGTAGTCTGAAACTGCATCTATGAGTGGAAGGGTATTCAAAGAATTAATGAAATAATTTGTAAATGGGGGAAAGAAGAATTCAAAGATGGACTCAGAAAAGCTTCATTTAAAAAAAAATAAGGCAAAACATTAAAAGGTTTTGAAGGTTAATTACATGAAATTTGGGGAGATAAGGATTCAACAAAAGACCCCCAGAAAGATTCAAAAAGAATATTCAAATAAGAATGTAGAAGTTAATGATGTTGAATCTATGGATACAAAGAAGAAACAAAATCAACAAAGGAGTCAAAAAATTCATGGATGCAGATGTTGAATCCATAGATTCAAACAACTTGAAGTTAATACCCACAGATTTAAAAAAAGAATCATAGAAGTCATGAGGGGAAGTCAAACAAATTTCATAAAATCTACTTTCAAATAAGCACAAATACAAATTAAAAGTAGAATTCCTCAAAAAAAAAAGGAAAAAGAAAAAAAAATACTGCTTTTTTGTGAGCCTATACCATCTCTGAAGAATAATCAGCCACAAACAAGTTGATGGATATTGAATACTCTGCTTCCAAGACAAGATAAACATACTTGGTGAGTTATTTTTTCTTTCTTTTAAATAAAATAAGATTAAAAATCAACTGAACTAGCTTAAAGGTTTGAACTGAAATTTATCATTCTTATAAAATCTCTGTGATCTGATTAGATTTTTACTAGATTTTCATCAGGTTTGAACATTTTCATAAGAAATATTTAAGAATCTGGTGGGAACACCACATGAATGAAGGTTTTTAAAGCACCAGTGGAAAGGTTAAGGGAAGCAGAATTATTTAAGGTGAGGGAGAAGAGACTGGTTTATGATATATAACATAATTGCTTACCAAAAATTTTATGTATTTGATTGTTTTAACAGAAAATGGTGGCCAACTTCTCTCCATTTAAGGAATGATGCAAATCAAAATTGTCCAAATTACAAATGTGAGTAAATTTAAATGAGACATATTGATTCTTGATAATTTGATAAATATATATATATATATATATATATATAAGCAAATGAACCAAAATTAAACAGAGTTTAGCAGGGGCTTCCCTGATAGCTCAGTTGGTAAAGAATCTGCCTGTAATGCGGGAGACCCTGGTTCGATTCTTGGGTTGGGAAGATTTGCTGACAAAGTGATAGGCTACCCACTCCAGTATTCTTGGGCTTCCAATGTGGCTCAGCTAGTAAAGAATCCTCCTGCAATGTGGGAGACCTGGGTTCGATCCCTGGGTCAGGAAGATCCCCTGGAGAAGGGAAAGTCTACCCATTCCAGTATTCTGGCCTGGAGAATTCCACGGACTGTATAGTCCATGGGGTTGCAAAGAGTCAGACATGACTGAGTGACCTTCACTCATTCACTCACTAGCAGAGTGAAAATACTTCCATGATACTATTTTCATGTGAAAATAGTTAACTTTATAACTATATTAAGCTCTCTTTTATCCCATGAATCTTATTAATGTGAAAAAAATAAAAAGCAAAATAACACAAAAGTCAAAACCTTGGACTTCCCAATTAGTGTCAATTAAATCTTTTTTGATTTAAAACATACTCTTTCAGGTGAACTCAACAATGTTGCAGAACTTGCTAAGTGATTTTCTCTCCCCTTTCTTATTCCCAATATAAACTCTAGATCTAAAATAAAGCTTCCCCTTTAATATCAAAGGAAGGGTCTCCTATTCCATATGCACTCAAAAACTAACTTTCTATTAAGAAGAAGGTGTAGTTTCTTTGCCTGTTTAAATATTGGCCCCTGGCACCATATATCAACTACTCAGGGGTTAATGGCTATTGTAGCTCATGGTCTTCCAGGTGGTCTTACCTTGCTGATCTGAATCAGTTGTGATGACAAACAGTTGAATCTTGCCCCATTGGTCTCCTCTCCCCCTTCCAGGAAACTCCTCATTCTCCCTCTGCTTATAGTAAAATTCTTGTTCAGATATTCAACGTTTTCTGAAAATATTAGCATCAGTCTGAAAATTTAGGAAAACATTTTAAAAACAAAATTTATTGACATATAGTTAATTTACAATGTTGTGTTAATTTAGGAAATCATTTAAAATCCCCCATTTACCTCTGAAACTACCCTTAAAATTTTCTAACATAATATTCAAAAGTCAAATTTTAGATTCAAATTTAATGTCTAGTGAAAGAACAACTGAGCATTTGCCTTTACCATTCTACTGAACTGCACCAAGGTCATCAGGAAACCTCCGTATAGCCCAATCAAACAACAGTATCTGACAGCTCATCTCTTTTCTATCTGTATATTTCCCTGAGTTATCCCATCCATTCAAAGGGATTTATACATCATTCTTACTCTGTTGAATCCTGCATTTTAAACATAATATCGATTTCTCCACTCAACTCCAAATTCATATATCCAAATATTAAATTAAATCATCTACATCACTGTCATCCGGGCAACTCAAAATTGTTGTTTTGTTTAGTTTCTCAGTCGTGTCTGACTATTTTGCAACTGATTGATTGTATCCCACCAGGCTCCTCTGTCCATGGGATTTCCCAGGCAAGAATACTAGAGTGGGTTGCCATTTCCTTCTCCAAGGGATCTTTCCCGACCCAGGGACTGAACCTGCACGTTTTCCATCGACAGGCAGGTTCTCTACCGCTGAATGGTAAAGGAAGCCCATCTCAATTTTTTGTTGTTGTTGTTCAGTCGCTAAGTTGTGTCTGACTCTTTGTGACACCGTGAACTGCAGCATGCCAGATTTCTCTGTCCTTCATTATCTCCCTGAGTTTGCTCAAACTCATGTCCATTGAGTCAGTGATGCCACCCAACCATCTCATCCTCAATGGTTGAGATGAAATCCTCGTACCCTTCTCCTCTTGCCCTCAATCTTCCCCAGCACCAGGTCTTTTCTAATGCGACTCCTTTTTACATCAGGTGGTCAACGTATTGGAGTTTCAGCTTCAGTATCAGTCCTCCCAATGAATATTCAGGGTTGATTTCCTTTTGGATTGACTGGTTTGATCTCCTTGCTGTCCAAGGAACTTTCAAGAGTCTTGTCCAGCACCACATTTGAAAATGTCAGTTCCTCAGTGTTCAGCCTTCGTTATGGTCCAACTTTCACATTCATACATGACTACTGGAAAAACTGCAGCTTTGACTATACGGACCTTTGTTGGCAAATTAATGTTTCTGCTTTTCAATACACTGTCAGGTGGTTGGTCATAACTATTCTTCCAAGGAGCTCTTCACTTTCTCAAATTAACATTTCCCAAGTAGAATTCGTGATACCCTTCCTGTGGTTCTCCAAAATGTCACCAAATCAGTAAATGACAGTGACATCTAACCTGCTGATGCAATCCGAAATTGATGGGCCATTCATAATTAATTTTTCCTTTTATCCCACTTATTAATTAACAAATTCTTCCTGATTACCTCCAAGATAATTGAATTGGTCTTTTTCACTGCATTTCTATCACTTTCACACTAGAAGTCCAATTAGCTATTATATCTCAGTTGGATACCTCCCAAATTCCACCTAAATGTAGGGGAAGCCCCCCTCTATCATTTCTCACCTCTACGCTGCAAATCATTCTTAACAAAAAGTCATGATGTTTCTCCATTACTCAAACTTCTCCGTGTATTACAGTCACGTTAAGCATAAACTTTCCTTCTGCTCTAGCTTATAAAGTCTTTAATAATCTGACTGCTCACTACTTCTCTGCCCTCTTGTATCAAAATTGCCTACAATGGTCTTGTCACATTGGCTTTCTTTCTATATTTAACTATACAGACCAGCAAAGTTTTTAGGCTTCACACTTGTTCCCTCTGCTTATAACACAATTCTCCACACACTTCACACTGTTGACATCTTCAAATTAATTGTCTTCAGCCTAAATTTTACCTGAGTATTTTAAAATAGATTTTATTTTTAGAACAGTTTTAGGTTTACAGAAAAATTAATCTGTGAGTACAGAGATTTCCCATACATGCCCTGTACCCACACATGCATAGCTTTCCCCATTGTCAACACCCCTCACCAGAATAATACATGATACTACTGATGAACCTACATTTACATATCATTATTACATAAAACCAATAGTTTACTGTTGGTGGTGTATAATTTATGGGTTTTAAAAAATGTGTAATGACACATAATAGTTTCACTGTCCTAAAACTCTTCTGTGCTCTGTTGATTCATCTCACTGTTGCCCCCTACCCCTAGCAACCAATGATCTTTTTAATGTCTTCAGAGTTTTTCCTTTTCAAGAATATCATACTGTTGGAATATTAATAGCCTTTATTAGACTGGCTTCTTTCATCTAGCAATATGTATTTAAGATTCCTCCATGTCTTTGAATGGCTTAATAGCTCATTTCTTTGTAGTGTTAAATAATATTCTATTACCTAGACATACCACCATTTATCTATATACCTACTGAAATGGAGAAAGAAATGGCAACCCACTCCAGCATTCTTGCCTGGAGGATCCCATGTACAGAGGAGTCTGGCAGGCTACAGTCCATGGGGTCGCAAGAGTTGGACACAGCTTAGCGAATAAACCACCACCACCACCTACTGAAAAATATATTAGTTGATTCTAAATGTTAGCAATTATAAAAAAAGCTACTATAAACATGCATATGTAGATATTTTCATAGGCATAAATTTTCAACCCCTTTGGGTAAAAACCATGGAGCACAATTAATGGATTGTATGGTAAGAATGCTTAGTTTTGTAACAATACTATATTATATACTTAGAAATTTGCCTAAAGGTTAGGTCTGTTTTTATCAAATTAAAAATGGTAACAATATGTAAAGAAAGTGGAAGGAAACTTCTGGAGGTTATGAATATGTTTATAATGAAGACTGGGGTGATGGTTTCTAAGCTATATATTTATCTCCAAACTCATGAAGTCATCAAGGTGTCTACATTAAATATCTATAGCTCTTTGTAAGTCAAAAAAGTATGTGTGTATGTATATGTACATATACATACAGATATATACATGTACAGGTTCAATCCCTGGATTGGGAAGCTCTCCCAGAGAAGGAAATGACAACCCACTCCAGTATTCTTGCTTGTAAAATCCCACAGACAGAGGGGCCTGGCCAGCTACAGTCCATAATGTTGCAAAGAGTTGGACACGACTGAGCGACTAAGTCAGACACACATGCACGTATGCGTACTTTACTTATTACACATGCTCATATAGACACACACACAAAAGAAATTTGAAAACTACTTTTTATACTGAGCTTTACAGTTCTGCATTCCCACCAGCAATGAATGAGAGTTGCTCTCACTCTATACATTTCTTAGCATTTGGCAGTATCAGTGTTTTGGATTTTGGCCATTCTAATTGATGTGGTATCTCATTGTTTTGATTTGCATGTCTTCCAAGACACACAGGTGAGAACCCTTTCATATGCTACTTGCAATCTATCTTCTTTGATGAGGTCAAGGTTTTGACTCATTTTTTAACCAGACTGTCTGTTTACTTATTGTTGATTTTCAAGAATTCTGTGAATATTTTGGATAAACATTATTTATCAGATATATCTTTTTCAAATATTTTCTCCCACTCTGTGGCTTATCTTTCTATTCTCTAGTCAATGTTTACATAAAGCACAAGTTTTAAATTTGTTTTAATGAAGTCTAGCTTATCAATTCTTTCTTTCACAAATTTACTTGGTTCTTGTTTTTAAAAAGTTATTACCAAACCCAAGATTATTTAGCTTTTCTCTTATATCCTAAGACTTTTAGAGTTTTACATTTTCTGTTTAGGTGTGTGATCCATTTGATCCAGACATGTTTCTCTGTACATCTTTTTGTCCTTCACTTCCCTGTCACCCAGCTACTTCTCTCCTCTAACATGCTATATTCTTCTGTGTAACATCTATAACCACCTGTTGTCTGTCTATATCTATCAATCTATTTTATTCATTTTCCAATCTAATTTATCTTTAATCTATCTACTTCTCTCTCTTGTCAAAATCATTTATTGCATTCTGCTTGTTTTCTTGAATAAAAACTTCAGTGTGGAAGGAAAATTATGGGACTTATTTACTGCTGTCCCTAGTATGCAGCGTTTACTACACTGTACATGCAGTGTACACTCACACCATCTGTCTGGTAAATGAATGTGTCAGTTGGAGTATCTACTTGAAATTACTTACTTGGGGCGGGCATCTCCAAGATCCTAAACTGAAACATATGACTTAGAAAAATCAAACTAATTCTCCAATTGCTATTTAGCTCACAAGGATATGGCCTAATCTCATCTGATAAGATTCCTCTCAATGTGACTATATTCACTCTCAAATGGTTAGCTCAACTTAGAAGCTATGTTACCTAGTTTCGTACCCTTCCTATTTATGGTCTGGTATGATAGATTAGAATTAAAAAAAAAAAAAAAAAAAGGTTTCCACTACATAGAAACCATTAAGGATCATATCCCCTCCAAATCTAGTATGAATAAAAAGTTTTGAGTAATTACTTGTAGCTCTGATTTCCAACCTACATACTTAATTCTTCCATAAGGGCTACTAGTACCACCTAAAAACAACTTTACTTATCAGTTTAGACTCTGACCCATAGAAGAGGCTCTTGGTTTTTTCCTAATGCTATATTTTATGAGCCAAATGTGGACTATGAGTTCTGTTAGAAATATATGGAAATGATAAAAAAATAAACCTGTAATTCATATGCAAAAAAGGCTTTTGGTCATTAACATAATAAATATGTATTAAGAAAACTCTCCAATCAATGAGGATTATATCTGTCTGTAAGATATATCCAGCTTTCTAACTTTTAGTCATTTGCTTTTTCTTTATTTCTAACAATAAGCAGCAGAGATGATTGATTGTTTAACTATAGGTTGTTTCTCTAACCCTTATTGGCCTGGTCTCCTACTAAGGCTAAACAGGAAGTGAAACAGGATGGGATATCAATTCAAAGGGAGAACTCCATCTGTAGGACAACATTCGTCTCAATAATCTTGACATGTGATTCAATCCTCAATTTTGACTTTTCATCACACAGTTTGCATGTGGAAGATAGTCTTCTTCTCTTATTGGTTAATTTTTTGTGAGTAAAGTTTAGAGCTGTAAAATTGAAATCCAGATATGAAAGAATTGCTACTTTTGTAAGCTTGTTGATACATTATTAAACATTGTGATGACTTGCAGTGATGGCTAAAGATTTTCAGTATGACTAAAATCACAGCAGTTACTATTTAAAGAAAAGGGAAATCTTGTCTTTAGCAATGTATATGTATGAAAAAAAGTACATAATTTCTCTGGCCTCCTTGTGTGGAAAATTAAGATAGTTCAATAAGTCATTCTTTAGTCATGTTTGATATTATAGAATTCTATAGATACTCCACAATATGCTTCATTACCTGCAACGGTATGAATAGTTGCAAGGTATTCCTGGTTTGAAGATTTTTTCTTCTCTGCATGTGTGTATATGTGTGTCTGTCTGTGTTTATGTAATTTTGTCAATGTTACAGAGCAAATAAAAAAAAATGTTAAAAGTGAGTATCATTAAAGATGAAATAACTGATTGATTTTAATTGTTTGTTTTATGTAAGAGAAAACAAACATCACATTATACCCAATATAAAATACCCACTGATTTTCTGAAATAATAGATTTTAGATACTACCAGTTTCCTCCAATTTCACTGAAATCACTATTATCAATAATTCTAATACAGGAATAAAAATCAATAGTAAAAAGGAGGGGGATTAAGATGGCAGGGTAGGAAGACATAGAGCTCACCTCCCCATAACATGCAACATCAAAAATACATCTATAGAGACAGAGATGGCAAGTTGTGCACAGTTTCACAAACTAGAAAAGGCAAGGAAACAGTATCCTCTAGAGGCTCCAAAAAAGAAAGCTACTGTGCTGACATGTTGATTTTTGCCAGTGAGAACCCTGTTGGATTTCTGACCTATAGTGTTATAAGATAATTCTCCTGTGGGACTTTCCATAGAGGAAAGAAAGATGTTTTTGTTTTTACTGGATCTTCTATGGAGTGCTGAGTCAGAGCTTGCATCTCAGTCTATGGATCATCAGGAGGAACTTCACTGACTGAAATTTGTGAATAAATGTTTTACATAACATGAAGACAAAAGACATCATTTTAGCTTTAGTTCTAAGAGCAGACTCTGACATAAGGACTTGGGTGATCCTAGGAAACACAAATGAAGAATAAAGAAAGAAAATCAGGGAAACAAAACGCTAATGAGCAGATAATCACTCAGTCTCCCTCTGAAACTTCTGATAAGCCATGGAGAACACATACTGGGACCTTACTACTGTGGAATGGCAAGTGAAAATGAAAGTGAAAGACAGTCGGTGTCAGACTCTTTGCGACCCCATGGACTATGCAGTCCATGGAATTCTACAGGCCAGAATACTGGAATGGGTAGCTGTTTTCTTCACCAGGGGATCTTCCCAACTCAGGGGTCACACTCAGGTCTCCCACATTGCAGTTGGATTCTTTACCAGCTGAGCCATGAGGGAATGACCAGGCCAGGACATTTATCCTCTGATTCTTTTCTTCCACTTGGGGAAATAGATTGATCCTCACTGAGTATTGGTCTCCCAGACTGCACTTTCCCACAATTCTGGGTTGTCCCTAATCAAGAGAAACCTGTAGTGCCAGAGAAAGTTCTGAAGCAGAGACTAAGAGATTCTGGTGTTTAAGGTAGGACTGTCAATTTGTTAGAAACATCCACCACTGTCTGTGAGCTCAGATGAAGTGAGAAGATAAGGGAGAGCAGATCTTGTTGACAAAACCCAGAAAACTATACTTGTGGTGGGAGAAAAACCTAGATGATACACACTTAAAGTGATTATCTGGGGGGAACAAAGAATTTACTTACTGTTAAGATGGGAATGGGCTTCCCTGGTGGCTCAGTGGTAAAGAATCTGCCTGCAGTGCTGGAACCACAGGAGACTGTGGGTTCAGTTCCTGGGTTGGGAAGATTCCCCTGGAAGAGGAAATGGCAACTTACTCATCAGTACAATCCCATGGACAGAGGAGCCTGGTGGGTTACTGTCCATGGGACAGCAAAGAGTCAGACCCAACTGAAGCAACTGAACAAGTATGCACAAAATGGGGATGACAGATGAATTCCAACTCTCATACCATCTCTGATTACCTGGTTGCACAGTGCTGTTTTGAGGATTCTCAAAAGGCTCAGTAGGAAATTATATCTTTATCAATTAACAACCAAGACATAGAAATGGAAGAACAGAGGGACAGCATGTGGGCCATGTATGTGCCATCCTCTTTAAAGTAGAGACTATTTTTATTAATAGCATCACTGAATGTGATTTCTTTAATAAATTCTTCCACAGATTTGATCTTTCAAAATGCACAGCATGTGAGGTATCTTCGGTTAACAAGCAAATTCTCCAATTAATGTTATGAATAAAACTGGGATAACTTCAAAGGCACAGTCGTTACAGGCATTAGCTTTGTTATTCTGCTACATGTTTCAAGTAAACATGACATTTTTTTCTCACTTATACACAAAAATAAGTCATGATATTAATCAGAAGATACAAAATGTATTAAAGAAAGTTAGTGTCAGTGCTTGGTCATAGTCATCAATGTTGGAACAAGGAGGGGTGTTAATATATCAGTTCTCTTAGTAATTTTCATTAAATAATGCAGTGTTAACAAATATGGATATGTTAATTAGTTATATGGGAGGAATCCTTTCACAATATATATGTATATCAAATAACCATGATGTGTACTTTTGTCAATTATACCTCAATAAAACTGGGAAAAAGTCCTTAGGGGAAAATGAATCATTAAATCAAGTGGGCAAAAAAGGTATTATCATCTGTCATAATATCTTAATGAGGAAAATATCACCATTTAGTCTAAGACATTATTTGAACTTCAGACTCCAACAATAAGTACAATATTAAATATCTCAACTTCTACGTTTGCAACACAACTCAATTTCAATTTCTATGGTTATTCCTAAGCAGCCCTCAATTCTCATCTCCAATAACGCATATGAGTAAAAACTACCATCAGGTCCTGCCCAAACCACTACTGCTAATATACCTGTATTTAGCTTCATCACAATGTAGTAATAGTAATATATGTATATATATATATACACACACATATATGATGCACACACATGTGGAATAATTCTCATGGAAAACTAACTGGAAACTGGCAGAAGAGCTCCAACACAGTCAAAACTGGCCTTTGTCAGTGTGTGCAGAGGGAGTTGGTAACACAATGGTATGCAAAGGCTAACCACTGAATCTAGGGCAGAGTCCCTGGCATAAGACTCATTTAGCTACACAGAGACAGCCTGGAGGATCTGGGTGTGGTTACAGTGGGAGGGTGACGGTCATTGTTAGCACACTCAGAAGTACTTAGTGGTTTGTCTCCCAGTGAGAGTACTCAAGTTCTACTCACTCCACACTGAAGCTTGCTAAATCTGGGACAGACAGGTCCTGGGAGAAGACTGCCACAGGGGCAGCCGAGATCTCAGGCAGCGGTGCAGTCACCTCAATTCTTGCATAGCCACAACTCCAAACCACCAGCTCTAGGCCCAGACTACTAAACACAACAGCTTCGCACTAACTAGATCTGTGTGAGAGAAAGCTTTGTGATGGGGACTGCTTCTGAGCAGAACCCTGGACACCTACAGAGACAATTTATAGGTCCTGGGTGACCACACAGGCTTACCTGCATTATCACTCCTTCTTTTGGGGCAAGGTGCACACTCATGGGCAACAAAACCTGGTCGAACTTGACCCTCAGAGCTTCTTATCCAACAACTGGGGGGCAGACTTCACACCCAACAGGACATTGGCAGATATAACAGAGAGGAAGCCCTGACTCATATCCTGTATAGGCTTCAGATAAATCAACACCAACTACACCCTCTATCAAAGAGATAACGGCCAGCACACCCTGAGTAAAGACAAACATCCAGAAGAACAAAACAATAAAGTCTCTAAATTTTCTTCATGAAGTATACATATAAAGTTTACCTCCAAGGAAGGAGGTATTAATATAAAGCCTGCTGCTGCTGCTGCTAAGTCGCTTCAGTCATGTCCGACTCTGCGACCACATAGACGGCAGCCCACCAGGGTTCCCGGTCCCTGTGATTCTCCAGGCAAGAACACTGGAGTGGGTTGCCATTTCCTTCTCCAATGCATGAAAGTGAAGAGTGAAAGTGAAGTCTCTGAGTCGTGTCTGACTCTTAACGACCCCATGGACTGCAGCCCACCAGGCTCCTCTGTCCATGGGATTTTCCAGGCAACAGTACTGGAGTGGGGTGCCATTGTCTTCTCCAATATAAAGCCTATAAGTATCCAAAACTTACATGAAAATTTTGTGGGCATGCATTATTTTTTTTTAGACAAAATTTGGCCTCATCAAGAAAGTGATAGTTTAGGGAAAATAAGAGCAATTCTGAATAAGGTGTTATTCAAATTCCCTTTGCAATGTATACCTTTCTCGGGTAGTAAAGGAATAACTTGCTAAAATCTGGATCAATCTCTGTAAAAATGAGAGAGGAGTAATCATTGTTATAACAAATTTCTCAAAAGGTCACTAGTGAGGAATATCCTTCCACCTATATATTTATCTATCTACCCATCCAACCATCCACTGACATACCTATCCAACTATACACCTACCTGTCTACCTACCTGCCATCTATCTCTATAGTCTTCTTTCAGTTATTTTAGTATTTTTACATCATGCTTTGTCATATCAATTTTATTTATTCATTGGACAATAATTCGCTAGTAAGTACACCAGATGGACTTCCCTTATAGCTCACTTGGTAAAGAATCTGCCTGCAATGCAGGAGACCCCAGTTTGATTTCTGGGTCTGGAAGATCCGCAGGAAAAGAGATAGGCTACCCACTCTAGTATTATTGGGCTTCCTTGATGGCTCAGCTTGTAAAGAATCCGCCTTCAATGCAGGAGACCTGGGCTCGATCCCTGGGTTGGGAAGACCCCCTAGAGAAGGGAAAGGTTACCCTCTCCAGTATTCTGGCATGGAGAATTCCATGGACTGTATAGTCCATGGGGTCACAAAGAGTCGGACACAACTGAGTGGCTTTCACTTTCACTTTCAAGTACACCAGATGGAAGAATTCTGGGTTTTGGTCATCATTGAACATGGTATCTGGAGAAATAATCTAATAATTTCTAAGAAAACATAGCTCTGATTTCAAGACTCTCCTTGTTAAATGATTCAAACAGAACTGTAATCAGCCTAATCTGGAGCCTAGTGTATTATAAAAATGATATTGCCTATTTAAAAAAAAGTGCTTCCATAGGCAATTATGGAACAAGTATATGGAACAAGTATAGCTTGTTATGAATGAAAAACATTACTATGAGTAAATGTAAGAGGAGGGTATCTGGATAGTGACTTCTAGTTTTCTTACCAGATTGAGGTAGTAGGAGACAAACAGGAAATCTATTTGGAGTGCTGAATCTGTTCAAGAATTAATTTATTGAGTACTTCCCTGCTAGAGTTAATTGTATACAGGTTCTAGGAAAAATAAAAGATGCTGGAGGCTAAAAAAAAAAAAATTAATTTTATGGTTCCCAGAAAACTATAATACATGCTATAATTTTTACATTTCCTAAGTTCTTGAATGCAAAAGCAAATAGCATCCATGGTAATTACACTTGCAGTTCTTACAGTTAGAAATGATAAAATAAGTTTCAGAGTGTGCTGAGTGGGTAATAGTGACAGAACACTGAATTGTGCAACGCAGCCTTGGGATAAAGAATGTAAAATTGAAAACATATATAAACGTTGGAAATACATTTTTTAGAGAAAGAAGTAAAGATGTGATTTTATTGGTACCAAGATTAAGTACCATGTAATATGTTTGGAAATCTAAGGATAAATCTAGAATAATAATCCTTGAGACATTTTCTTTCTTTTTTTATTTATTTATTTATTTATTTATTTATTTTTTTATTATTATTTTTTTTTTCCAGTGGGTTTTGTCATACATTGATATGAATCAGCCATGGATTTACATGTATTCCCAATCCCAATCCCCCCTCCCACCTCCCTCTCCACCCGATTCCTCTGGGTCTTCCCAGTGCACCAGGCCGGAGCACTTGTCTCATGCATCCCACCTGGGCTGGTGATCTGTTTCACCATAGATAGTATACATGCTGTTCTTTTGAAATATCCCACCCTCACTTCTCCCACAGAGTTCAAAAGTCTGTTCTGTATTTCTGTGTCTTTTTTCTGTTTTGCATATAGGGTTATCGTTACCATCTTTCTAAATTCCATATATATGTGTTAGTATGCTGTAATGTCTTTATCTTTCTGGCTTACTTCACTCTGTATAATGGGCTCCAGTTTCATCCATCTCATTAGGAACTGGTTCAAATGAATTCTTTTTAATGGCTGAGTAATATTCCATGGTGTATATGTACCACAGCTTCCTTATCCATTCATCTGCTGATGGGCATCTAGGTTGCTTCCATGTCCTGGCTATTAAAACAGTGCTGCGATGAATTGGGGTGCGTGTCTCTTTTCAGATGGGTTTCCTCGTGTATATGCCAGAAAGTGGGATGCTGGGTCATATGGCAGTTCTATTTCAGTTTTTTAAGAAATCTCCACACTGTTTTCCCATAGCGGCTGTACTAGTTTGCATTCCCACCAACAGTGTAAGAGGGTTCCCTTTTCTCCACACCCTCTCCAGCATTTATTGCTTGTAGACTTTTGGATAGCAGCCATCCTGACTGGCGTGTAATGGTACCTCATTGTGGTTTTGATTTGCATTTCTCTAATAATGAGTGATGTTGAGCATCTTTTCATGTGTTTGTTAGCCATCTGTATGTCTTCTTTGGAGAAATGTCTGTTTAGTTCTTTGGCCCATTTTTTGATTGGGTCATTTATTTTTCTGGAATTGAGCTGCAGGAGTTGCTTGTATATTTTTGAGATTAATCCTTTGTCTGTTTCTTCATTTGCTATTATTTTCTCCCAATCTGAGGGCTGTCTTTTCACCTTACTTATAGTTTCCTTTGTAGTGCAAAAGCTTTTAAGTTTCATTAGATCCCATTTGTTTAGTTTTGCTTTTATTTCCAAATTTCTGGGAGGTGGGTCATAGAGGATCTTGCTGTGATTTATGTCGGAGAGTGTTTTGCCTATTGTTCTCCTCTAGGAGTTTTATAGTTTCTGGTCTTACATTTAGATCTTTAATCCATTTTGAGTTTATTTTTGTGTATGGTGTTAGAAAGTGTTCTAGTTTCATTCTTTTACAAGTGGTTGTACAAATGAAAAACAGAAGAGAAATTAAGGAACAATACCATTCACCATTGCAACAAAAAAGAATAAAATACTTAGGAGAGTATATCTACCTAAAGAAAAAAGACCTATACATAGAAAACTATAAAACACTGATGAAAGAAATCAAAGATGACACAAATAGATGGAGAAATATATCATGGTCATGGATTGGAAGAATCAATATAGTGAAAAATGAGTACACTACCCAAAGCAATCTATAGATTCAATGTAATCCCTATCAAGCTACCAACGGTATTTTTCACAGAACTAGACCAAAGAATTTCACAATTTGTATGGAAATACAAGAAACCTCGAATAGCCAAAGTAATCTTGAGAAAGAAGAATGGAACTGGAGGAATCAACCTGCCTGACTTCAAAACATGTAGTTTTCTAAACTGGCATAACCAAATATTAATTGGACCCCCCTTTAACTTTTCTAGATATAACTGATAAATCTTTCTTAGAATTTATATAGGAAGGATATATGTGTCTTCTAGGGCTTCCATAATAAAGTACCACAGACTGGGTAGCCTAGTCAACATCAATTTATGTTCCTACAGTTCCAGAAGCTAGAAGTCTGAGAGCAAGGTGTCTGCATAGTTGATTTCTTCTGAGTCATCTCTCTTTGGCTTGTAGATATTCTTTTTTTGTTTTATTTATTTATTTATTTATTTTTCATTTATTTTTATTAGTTGGAGGCTAATTACTTTACAATATTGTAGTGGTTTTTGCCATACATTGACATGAATCAGCCATGGATTTACAAGTGTTCTCCCTCTTTCTTCACATGGTCTTTCCTCTGTGTGTGTGTGTGTGTGTACTAACCTCCTCTTATAAGAACATCATTCATATTGGATTGGGGCCACCTTAATGACCTCATATAACCATAATCACTTATTTAATGTCCTCTATCTCCAAACCACATTCTGAAGTACTGGGGACAGGCTTTCAACACATGAGTTTTGGAAGACACAGTTTGGCTCATGAAAGTGGATATATAAGACTAGCTCATTTTATAGTTTTAATCACTCAAATCCATAAGGTAGTAGGTTTGGAACTTACAACTCCAGTAGAGGAATTTGTACTTATTCTTTTGGTATAAATTGCTGTCCCTGGAGAGAAACTTTAATATCTTACTAGATTGTGGTCTGATTATATTTCAGGACTACCATGAAGATGCATTGAAAGTTCTACCACACTGGAGGAGTCTAATACCCCACTCATTTGGTGATTTGCCAGCTCTAATTTTGAAAGAACACACTGACCACGATGGTGAAAATATCAATTTTTTAAAAATCTACTCTCTGTACTGTGTGTGTCTGTTTCCCTATTTCCCTGTGTGTTCTGACCAAACATACAATTACTTGCACACAGCTGCATGTGGCTTCTGTTTTGCCAAACAATTAAACCAGTCTTACTTAAAATTCTCTCTCTCTCTCTCGCTCTTTTTTTTTCCTTACTGGTCTACCTTGACTTTGCCTTCAGCATGTGCTCATCAAAACTGAGATATGAAAGGATCCTGATCTCCATCACCATATGATTCCTGTGTCAGAAATTTCAAAATGTCCTTCAAAATTTCCATTTATGTGTTTGACTTTATTCTCAACATATTCTCTAATTTCAACACTGAATTTTTCCTTTTTTTTTCTCATGTAATTTGTGTTCCCATAAATTTGAAAATTTACACTTTTATTCTTCCACAAAATTCCCATCCACAAGGCTTATTCCTAGTTGGGAATTTAGGGATTCCCAAGTTCTCAAAATGCTAGTACTCAGGTTCCTAACACATAACTTGCAGTCTGACATTTAGCTAATGAGTTTTATGACATATAACCCTTCAGAGTTAACTCAAAACTATCATTTGTTGTTGCTGTGTTAGTTGCTAAGTCATGTCTGATCCTTTGTGATCACATGGACTGTAGCCTACCAGGCTCTATATTCATATGATTTTCCAGACAACAATACTGGAGTGGGTTGCCATTCCCTTCTCCAGGGGATCTTTCCAAGCCAAGGATCAAACCCACGTCTCCTGCATGTCCGACTCTTTGTGACCCCATGAATCGCAGCATGCCAGGCCTCCCTGTCCATCACCAACTCCCAGAGTTTACTCAAACTCATGTCCATCAGGTTGGTGATGCCATCCAGCCATCTCATCCTCTGTCATCCCCTTCTCCTCCTGCCCCCAATCCCTCCTAGCATCAGGGTCTTTTCCAATGAGTCAACTCTTCGCATGAGGTGGCCAATGTATTGGAGTTTCAGCTTCAGCATCAGTCCCAGTGAACACCCAGGACTGATCTCCTTTAGGATAAACTGGTTGGGTCTCCTCATAGTCCAAGGGACTCTCAAGAGTCTTCTCCAACACCACAGTTCAAAAGCATCAATTCTTCAGCTCTCAGCTTTCTTCACAGTCCAACTCTCACATCCATACATGACCACTGGAAAAACCATAGCCTTGATTAGACTCAGCCATAAAAAGGAACACATTCGAGTCAGTTCTGATGAGGTGGATGAACCTAGAACCTTTTATACAGAGTGAAGTGAGTCAAAAAGAAAAAGATAAATATTGTATTCTAACACACATATATGGAATCTAGAAAGATGGTACTGAAGAATTTATTTACAGGGCAGCAATGGAGAAACAGATATAGAGAATAGACTTATGGACATGGGGAGAGGGGAGGAGAGGGTGAGATGTATAGAATGAGTAACGTGGAAACTTAAATTACCATATGCAAAACAGATAGCCAGTGGGAATTTGCTATATGGCTCAGGAAACTCAAACAGGGGCTCTGTACCAACCTAGAGAGGTGGGATGGGGAGGGAGATGGGAGGACATTCAAGAGGTAGGGTATATATGTGTACATATGGCTGATTCATGTTGAGGTTTGACAGAAAACAACAAAAGAAAAAAGAAGAAAATGAAAAAAAGAAAGTTAAACTCAATTTACAGTTATAGAATATTGGCTATATTGCTTGTACTGTATAGTATATCCTTTTGGTTTATTTATTGTATACATAGTAGTGTGTTCCTCTTAATCCCCTACCCCTGTCTTATCTCTCTCACGTTACCTCTCCCCATCTGTACTGATTCTTAGTCTCTTAAAATAGGTGAATGATTTCAACTTCTTCCTCAGATAACATCTGACTTATACTAATTTGGACCATTTTCTCTTTTTCTCAGTCATCATGGGTAAATAAGGAGGCAGAAGTGCAAAACTGTTGTAATGAGTTTTTCCTCCTAAAATAGTTTAAGAGTCACACCTTTTCTTCTCTCTCAATTGCTTGAGATAATGTAGTACATTCCTGATGGGATGGCCCAACAGCAATAAGACTGTAGATTTCTGAAGCAGTTTATTCTCTACCTATTTGATATTTATTTTAGCTCTGAAATTTTGTATATTTTCAAGTGATATTTAAATGAGAGTATTTGTTCAGGATTGGTCAGTATTCCAATTAGATAAGGATTTTAGCTTTTACACCATTTTCACAGTATGCTATCTAAAAAAAAGGGGGGTGAAAATGTCTAGATTAAGCTGCAACTACTATTGCATTGCTGGAACTGTTACCAAAGACTCCTCAACATACCACTTGATGCATGGTGTTCATTTGATAGATGATGTTAAACAAGGAAGGGAAAATAGAGGCCGAGGAAGATATGGCAAATATATGTGAATTTAAGTTCGTGTTCAGTGGTTTTGGCTGTTAATCAAGGTTTTTGTCACTGCTGAAATTCTTTGTTTGTTTGGAAATTCATTTTATTTACCGTGGATCTAATGAGTCAGTGTTGCTAGCCAAGATAGGCAACAGTAAGTTCACACAAGGTGTAGGAAACTTCACAGAATGTACATAACTTGATTTTGTATCTTGACTAAAAATAAAAACATAGATTTTAATATTGGTGTTTAATTTTTAAAAACCTAAAATTTGTTTAACACCTATTATATGTCAAGAAATATGAGCTTTATCACAGAACTTTCTTTCTCTGTTTAAATTGTCTTACTATATCTTCCTGACTTACTCTAAAAATACACTTCATCATTCTGTTCTTTATTATCCCTGCTCTGACTTTATTAATATTGTCATATTCTTTCATTTGATTTAATGTTTTCATCAAAAAATTGCTAATTAATTAATCACTCTTCACTTGCTATTTCTTAGGAGTCAGTCTGCCTTGGAGAATACTGAATTTACTTCTTTGTCTAGATTATAAATCCCATAATGGTGTAGGTTCTTTCTCTCTTGGGAGAGGGGTATGTGATACCTAAAGCCTCAACTGAGTTATGCACTGCTAGACCTTATTCAGATAGCCTGGTGACTGCATTGGTGAATTCAGACAAATAGTAGCGGCCTTTGCAATAGAATTATCCAGGCAAAAATACTGGAGTGTGTAGCCATTCTTTTCTCCAGGGGATTTTCCTGACCCAGAGATCAAACCCAGTTCTGTCATATTGCCAGCAGATTCTTTACTGTCTCAGCCACCAGAGAAGCCCCCGTATGTTTGTATCTTTACCTTTCTTGCAGGAGATGCTAATGCTGACTGCAATCTCCCTTGTGCATTGTTGGACAAAACAAATCCTACTTTCTTCCAGGCTGTTGCTTTGAATGGATTGCCATAGAGCAATTATGTGTGAGCTTCTAGCTTTAACTTTTTCATGCTTCTAGGTAGGCAGTGTTATTTGGGATTAAAAATCAGGAAAGGGAAGAGGAAGCATACACCTTAGATTCATGAAGTTGTCCTCAGATATGAGAACCAGGGTCATATGTCGTGTCAAGTTAATTCCAGATTTATAAATTATGTCTGAGACCTAAACGTGAGTTTTCCCATGAAAAGATGTTAAATTTTTACTAAAACATAAATTAAAAGAAATGGTGGCTCTTATTATTGTGAAAATATGTCAAATTTCTTAAGGTGTGTTAGTGAAAATGTTAGTTAAGAATACTGCAAATCCAAAGGATAAGAAAGGGATTTAAAAGGCCTGAGATCGGAGCACTGTCTCTCGAGGTAAGTCTGCAAGTAAATCAACAAAGTACTAGGATGAATTCTGTCTTACAGTCAGAATGAAGACAAAATAAAGGAAGAGAGAACAAAAGCTACAAATAGAGGTTCCCTTAAGAGAAATCAGGAATCATTAAGACATAAATCGGATACACATGAAATTAAAAATGAAGTAACGGTGTCCAGAATAGTCCAATATAAAAGGAAAACACAGGCATACTAATGTTTAGGAAGACAATAGACAATGTGTCTTAATTAGTAATTTGGTCCAGGATTAAAACTGTAACATATTCTCGGAGAAACTCTCACTTGGCACAAACATGTGATTCAAAAGAAAAATGGAAATTAATTTTTTGATTATACCAGATTTCTTTTTTCCATTTTTGAGGAGATGATTTGCATATATGGATTTTCCCTGCAGATATTTTAAAGTGCCATAGTAAGCATCAAATATTTAAGTCAACTTAGTTAAGATCCAAAGGTCATGTATTTTGAAATAGATTATTGTTTTGATAATGACAAATATTAGATATTTTTTCTCCTGTTCACAATCCATGACTCAGATATCACTGATCTGAGGTGATTCTCAATACCACTGAATTTATGTTCTGGAAAATAAATTTTCCTGGAAAAAACTGTTTGGGGCTAGTATGTAGCTTGTTTCTTTAATATTTTAAAAATTTAAAAAATATTTAATATTTTTAAATTCTTGGTGCTATAATAAGTTTATTTCATATTAGTTGAATCTTTTTAAAAGTAATATTTATGAAAGACTTGACGTGGGGTTTAAACAATTTCTGATGTCCTAAACAACTCAATACACCTTCACTGAGAAATATGTTATATTGAAACAACCATGTAAATCCCAGTATTAGCCAGTCTCTTCCTCAAATTAATTCATATTAGGAAATAAAAGCTAGCACTTTGCCTACTAGGCAGCTAAAACCATCACTTCATTTCACTAACCTCTGACTGAGGCTCGATAAATGTGAAACTTTTAGGCTTTCAGCATTTGAGGCCAATGTCAAATCTGATCAGTTAGGTTGGCATCAAACTCTTGCACAGAAATTGTGAAAAGATAAATATTCACTGTGGACTGAACCTGTTAAGATTTGTTGTTATTTGTTACTCAGCAATAGGTAAGTGATGTACAGAGCAAAAGGTTTACATAAAAAGCTTTGGCTTGAAATCCCAATGTTCTGCTTTGGTAAGCTGTGCTGATCAATGCTCAGAATTCTTTTCCCTGTTCTTAAGGCCCTCAATTCTAAAACAATGCAGTCAAAAGACCTGCTGCGATTCTAACCCCTTGTGAAAGTACTGGATCTTAAATTTTCATACATTTAAACAAGGAGAAACAACACACTGGAACAAACCATTCCACTCAGACCCTATCCTTGGAAAACTCTCAGTGCTTCAATCTGCATCCTACATTAGAAAGCCTCCTTTTCCTTGGTGATTGTGTTTTCTAATAAATGCCAAAGTCTCTAACTTCTTTTCTGGGAAGTCAGAGAGAAGAGAACCGAAGCATAATAAAAAGGGAATCTAAACTTTATCTGGAAATAAAGATAGGTTATATTATTATTATTTAATAAAGAGGTAAAATTAGAAGCATAAAAAATAGATCATCTGTGGTTACCAGAGTATACTGAATGGTGGAGAACTAGGGAAGGAAGATACATGACCAGGCATTTGTCAAAATCCACAAAACTACTTATTACCAAGAGTGATCTTTCATGTATGCAAAAAAAAAAGGAAAACACACACACACACACACAAAAGTAAATAATGATGAAGAATACTAGGATGGAATGCAACTATCATAAATAAATCTGAGTGTATTACAGATATATCACTTTATTAAAAGGGTGGGGGGATACAGAATCTTACATAATTTGGGGAAATGATGTTTTGACTGGAGACTCTAAGGTTAAAAACAAAAGGAATTCCTCAACATAAGCAATGCACTCTGGCTGGTACGTTCATATTTCATGATGGCATGGATTAACAAGAATACTGAGAGCTAATTGTTTCACTGTCAGAGAGGGAAGTTATAAATGGACAAGAAGGAAAGCTAGTCTAGAGCCTGTGTTAGAGGCATCCATGTAAACTCATTTTTTGATGTGTGTGTGTGTGTGTGTGTGTGCATACATACAAATATATGATAAACAATTATAGATATGTCTGTATATGCATGAATCATTAATCATACATATATTACCCAGCTCTAGCCTCTAAGAGAACTGAGATGCATTTCATAGTACTGAAAATAAAGTACTCCAAACCAAAAAGGATGGCGTTGTCAATGTGGCACAAGAACCAACCTGAAAAATTCCCCAATGGAAGCAATGTTCCATTGAAATAATCTGAGCAAAATATTCAATAATAAATGGCATACTATTATATTAGCAAGGGTAAAAATAAAATAAATATCAAGAAGATCATATTTATTATAAATTATAAAATAAATAAGTAAATAAGAGAGAAGAGACAAGTCATCCACCAGAAAAAAAATTCAAATACTACATGAAAATATTCTCTTCTCAAGGTTGTAGAGTTTAAACACTTGCCCCTTAACTATGGGCAGGACATAGTGACTTACTTCCAAATAAAGGATACTGAAAAGGGGAAACAATCATTTTATAGTGGAGAAACCTGGTAGATACTACCTTGATCAAATGATCAAGCCTAAAACTACCAATGATGTCATGTGGATGTCAAACAACCCTAGAAATGATATAAATAATAACTCTAAGGGGTAAAAAAAGGACTTTACCTCTATGATATTCTCTCTAAAACTAATCAACCAAGTCTAATCATTAGAAAAACATCAGACAAATCCAAATTGAGAAACCTACAAAATATTGACTGCTGCTGCTGCTGCTGCTAAGTCGCTTCTGTTGTGTCCGACTCTGTGCAACCCCATAGACGGCAGCCCACCAGGCTCCCCTGTCCCTGCGATTCTCCAGGCAAGAACACTGGAGTGGGTTGCCATTTCCTTCTCCAATGCATGAAAGTAGAAAGTGAAAGTGAAGTCGCTCAGTTGTGTCCGACTCTTTGCGACCCCATGGACTGCAGCCTACCAGTCTCCTCCGTCCATGGGATTTTCCAGGGAAGAATTCTGGAGTGGGGTGCCATTGCCTTCTCCGAAAATATTGACTAGTAGTCCTTAAAGCATTCAAGGACATGAAAAACAGGGAGTGACTGGGAAACTGTCATAGACCAGGGGCGATCCCAGGTGGTGCTAGTGGTAAAGAACCCGCCTGCCAATGCAGGAGATATAAGAGACAGGAGTTCGATCCCTGGCTTGGGAAGATCCCCTGGAGGAGGGGGTGGCCCACTCTAGTATTCATGCATGGAGAATCCCACTGACAGAGGAGCCTGGCGGGCCATGGTCCATAGGGTCACATACAGTCAGACACCACTGAAGCACAGTAGCACAGTACAGGGGAGTTTAACCCAGAGACTTGACAAATAAGTGCAATGTGGTATTCTGGAATATTAAAGGGACATCAATAGAAAAATTAGTGAAAGTGAATGTGAATGTGAATATGAATACAGACTGGAATTGCATTAATAGCAGTATACCAAAGTTGATTTCTTAGTGTTGAAGTGTCAAGGTACACTATCATGTCAAACAAAGTGAATAAGGGGTACATCAGAACACTTGGTATTTTCTTTGCATTTATCCTATATACCTATTGTTATTCCAGAATTAAACATTTATTAAGATTCTATAAAATAAATTTTATTTTTATAAGTTAATAAAATTGCTAAATATTAAAAATTCAGATTATTTTAATCTTAATCAGATTATATTAATTGCCCTTTAGTATACTTTGTGCAGTAAGATATAATGGCAGATTTAATCTAATAGAAAAACAAAGAAAAATTACTTTCATATATTAATTCAATGTAAATAAATGAATACTTAACCAGTCTATAAATACATGCCTCTGTTGTATTTCACCATACAGCTTTTTCAAAAATTCCCATTGCATTTTAAGTCAATATTTAAAAGAATCTCACGTAAAAATATTTTAGAAGCAAAACAACCACAGAAAGAAATTATCTTTTTCACATGTTGTTTATAACCTACTTTAATTTTATGTTGTATAATCTGAACCCTGTGGTTTTTTTAAAATACATTTGACATCTAAAGGATAAATTCCATCATTACTCTTCCATTTGAAATCTTCCAGAGTATTTGCAAGTATAATCTTTCAGAGTTACTACAGAATCATTTTGTTAAATTTTATGCAAATTAGGTTCTATAATGGAAAGTCATATATTTAGTGAATTTTATTTAGAGAGATTTAGTAGGTCTAAGGGCTTTCCAGGTGGCACTAGTGGTAAATAATCTTCATGTCTGTAGGAGAGGCAAGAAATGTGGGTTCAATCCCTTGGTTGGCAAGATCTTCTGGAGTAGCAGCAGCAACAGTAGGTCTAAAATATATAATCTTCTGAGCCCAACCAAGTTCATGGCAAATCTCTTCTGTAGAGTTTAGAGTCTTAAAAAGCATAGCTACTGCATAGTTCAAATTTTTCCTTTTTTTTTTTTTCTTTTACATTTTTCTCATTTGTCTGAATGAGCTATTTTATTCCATGTTATTCTCCTTACTATCACTTCAGTAAAAAATAATTCTATTATATTTGTATATTTATTTTATAACAAATATTATTTTTGACATTTGCTCATTAGATTATCATATGATTGTTTATATAGATAGCCCTATCACCTGAAAAGTGAAAAAAAAAGAAGTTGTTCTAATCCTTACACTTTATATAATTTTCTTGTAATTACAGTGACTAAAACTCAAATAACACAAATAAATAAGAATAACCAGGGTTGCTCTAGTGTTGTGCTGCATTGTGCTGAATCGCTCAGTTGTGTCCGAATCTTTGAGACTTCATGAACTGTCGTCCTCCAGGCTTCTCTGTCCATGGGGATTCTCCAGGCAAGAATACTGCAGTAGCTTGTCATCTCCTCCTCATGGGGATCTTTCAGACCCAGGAATCGAACTGGGGTATCCTGCATTAGAGGAGGATTCTTTACCAGGGAGCCCGTCCATGGAGGCCCTGCTCTGGAGACTGAGTGGTAAAGAATCCGCCTGCCAACTCAGGAGACAAGGGTTTAATCCCTGATCAAGGAAGACCCACATGCCACAGAGCAGCTAAGCCTGTGCATCACAGCTAACGAGTCTGTGCTCTAGAGCCCAGAGCTCCAACTACTGAGCCCACAGGATGCAACCACTGAAGCTCCTGCACCGAGAGCCAGTCCTCTGCCGCAAAAGAAGCCCCCACAATGAGAAGCCTCCGTGCTCCACGCATGGCAACTGGAGAGTAGCCTCCACTCTCCGCAGAGAAAAAGCCCACATAACAGTGAAGACCCAGCACAGTCAAATATAAAAAATCAATAAGTAAATAAAAAAGAATACTGATGCAGATGACATCTGGGAATACCCTTGCTATAAACTTTAATACGGACCACTTTATGGTCCATAATTTCAAGCCAATTCATGCTTACATGATTAGTTTTGTTTTGCTTATGTCATCCATGGTTCAATTTTGTGAACTTTAAAAATAGTTTGAATTTCTGCTTTGCCTACTTATCCCTTTTCCTATTATGATACTAGGACTGAAAAAATGGGATATCATACATTATCATACAGAATCTCAATTATGAAAGAAATCCAACTCTGTGTCTGATTCTTCCTTCTTTTCCACTCTCTGTTTTGGTCTAATATTAATTTCACCACATCAAAGCAAAGTCAACAACTGCGACTTGATATGATGCTTTGTTTGGTTTTGACTTTTTTTTTTTTTTTCAGATTCTGTGTTGCTTAATACTATCCAAATACATGAAGTTCTAATGAAATAAAATCATGCAGTACAGATAAAACTTGGCTATGAAAGGCCAGAGCTGTTTAAGGGCCAAATGGTAGACTACCCAATAGTTCACACTTTAGGAATTTGAAATGCCTAAAAATAGGTTTAGAAAGAGAAAAAGGAAAGGAAAGATGAAAGAAAGAAAGGAGAAAAAGAGGAAGGAGGGAAAGAGGGAGGACACAAGAAACCAGTCAGGAAATGTTAGCTCACAAGAACACCTGACTTGAAGCAAAAAATGCAGAAAAATTACATAAACTTTGTGCAAGTTAATGAAATAGTAAACAATAGAATATATAGGCTTCCTAATACTTTTGCAATGGAATATATATAATGTCTCCAGCACTTTCGGAAAATACGCAGACCTTAATGAAAGATCATCCTTTGCTTAGTCGCTCAGTCGTGTCCAACTCTTTGTGACCCCATGGAGTGTAGCCTGCCAGGCTTCCCTGTCTATGGGATTCTCTAGGTAAGAATACTGGAGTGGGTTGCCATTTCCTACTCCTTAAGATCATTATAGATAAAGCAGAGACACTACTTTACCGACAAAAGTCCGTATAGTCAAAGCTATGGTTTTTCCAGTAGTCATGTATGGATGTGAGAGTTGGATCATAAAGAAAGCTGAGCACAGAAGAATTGATGCTTTTGAACTGTGCTGTTGGAGAAGAGTCTTGAGAGTCCCTTGGACTGCAAGGAGATCAAACCAGTCCATCCTAAAGGAAATCAGTCCTGAATATTCATTGGAAGGACTGATGCTGAAACTGAAGCTCCAATACTTTGGCCACCTCGTGTGAAGAACTGACTCATTGGAAAAGACCCTGATGCTGGGAAAGACTGAAGGCAGGAGGATAAGGGGACAACAGAGGATGAGATGGTTGGATGGCATCACTGACTCAATGGACATGAGTTTGAGCAAGCTCTGGGAGTTGGTGAGGACAGGGAAGCCTGGTGTGCTGCAGTCCATGGGGTCACAATGAGTCAGACATGAGTGAGCAATTGAATAGACTAACTGACTGAACTAAACATGTGAAAAGATGCTCAACATCATTAGCCACCAGATAAATACATTTCAATGTCACAGTGAGATGCTATTTCATGGCCAATATAATGGCTAAAACAAAATATAGTTAACAAATGCTGACAAGGATATGGAGAAAATCATGCATTGCTGGGTTGGTATATAAAACAGTGTGGCAACTTAATAAACAACTGCTTGGAAATTCTGTACAACATAGACCTATTGTATGAACCAACAATTCTAATGCAAGAGATGAAAATATGCAGTCATACCAAAAAAAAAATGTGTATGTTCATGGTAATATCATTCATAACAGTCAAAAAGAGAAAACAACTCTAATGTCCATCAACTGATGAATGGATAAACAAAATATAGTATATCCTCACAATGGATTATTCTTTGACAACAAAAGGAATGGAATGCTGATACATGCTACAACTTGGATGAGCCTTGAAAACATTATGTAAAGTATAACATCAAATCACAATGAGCAATACGTTTTATGATATCAATTATAAGTAAATCTATAGAGACAAGAAGGGCTTCCCATGTGGTACTGTGGAAAAGAACCTGCCTGCCAATGCAGGAGACATGAGAGACATGGGTTCAATCCCTGGGTCTCGAAGATCCCCTGGAGGAGGGCATGGCAACCGACTCCAGTATTCTTGCCTGGAGAATCCCATGGACAGAGAAACCTGGTGGTCCATAGTCCATGGGGTTGCAAACAGTTGAACATGGCTGATGCAACATAGCATGTGTGCAAAGAGACAGAAAGTAGTTGTTGTCTAGGATGGGGGTGGAAGTAGAGGTTTGTGAAAATTAGAATTGACTGCTAACATGTACAGGGTTTTTAAGGGGTATGAAAAAATACAACTTACCATGATGATGGCTACAAAATTTATGAATATACAAATATTTCATGAGCTATTCATTTGAATAGATTAATTCTATGATATGTTAATTATATCTCAATAAAACTTAAAATAGACATATGATTATGTTTTTTACATCATGACATAACTTTGCTTGAATTTCCCACATTTAAGATACATTTCAGAATTTTTAGTACCAATTTATGTTATAATCACTACATATTCAAATTTAATGTTATACTGCTTGAATAGTAATTCCTTATTATTATTTTCTTTCTCAAAGTTTACTTTATTCTCTAGATTTTAATTAAGATTGATACATGAGCCATGATGTACTTTTGCTTGAACTTAGCTTATTTTTATAGAACTCATCATTGTATAGTCAGTGCTAAATTGCCAATGTTCACTGGATCATCAAAAAAGCAAGAGAGTTCCAGAAAAACATCTGTTTCTGCTTTATTGGCTATGCCAAAGTCTTTGCCTGTGTGGATCACAATAAACTGGAAAATCCTGAAAGAGATGGGAATACCAGACCACCTGACCTGCCTCTTCAGAAACCTGTATGCAGGTCAGGAAGCAACAGTTAGAACTGGACATGGAAAAACAGAGTGGTTCCAAATAGAAAAAGGAGCATGTCAAGGCTGTATATTGTCACCCTGCTTATTTAACTTATATGCAGAGTACATCATGAGAAATGCTGGGCTGGAAGAAGCACAAACTGGAATCAAGATTGCTGGGAGAAGTATCAATAACTTCAGATATGCAGATGACACCATCCTTATGGCAGAAAGTGAAGAACTAAAGAGCCTCTTGATGAAAGTGAAGGAGGAGAGTGAAAAAGTTGGCTTAAAGTTCAACATTCAGAAAACTAAGATCATGACAATCGGTCCCATCACTTCGTGGCAAATAGATGGGGAAACAATGGAAACAGTGGCTGACTTTATTTTCCTGGGCTCCAAAATCACTGCAGATGGTGATTGCAGTCATGAAATTAAAATATGCTTACTCCTTGGAAGGAAAGTTATGACCAACCTAGACAGCATATTAAAAAGCAGAGACATTACTCTGTCAACAAAGGTCCGTCTAGTCAAAGCTATGGTTTTTCCACTGGTCGTGTATGGATATGAGAGTTGGACTACAAAGAAAGCTGAGCGCCAAAGAATTGATGCTTTTGAACTATGGTGTTGGAGAAGACTCTTGAGGGTCCCTTGGACTGCAAGAAGACCCAACCAGTCCATCCAAAAGGAGATCAGTCCTGGGTGTTTATTGGCAGGACTGATGTTGAAGCTGAAACTCCAATACTTTGGCCACCTGATGCGAAGAGCTGACTCATTGGAAAAGACCCTGATACTGGGAAAGATTGAGGGCAGGAGGAGGAGGGGATGACAGAGGATTAGATGGTTGGATGGCATCACCAACTCGATGGACATGGGTTTGGGTGAACTCCGGGAGTTGGTGATGGACAGGGAGGCCTGGCGTTCTGCGGTTCAGGGGTTGCAAAGAGTCAGACATGACTGAGTGACTGAACTGAACTGAATATTCAAAGGTTCCCAGGGTTATAGATTCCCAGGGATCTATCCATGGATGGCTGAGTTTGGGGATGAGAAATGAGGATATAGAAGGCCAATATTTTATGTAAGAGACTTGAGCATTCACTGAATTTGGTATCCAGGAATGACTATATATCCAATATTGCTAAGTAGCTGTCTATTTTTTAATTTCCAGTAGTAGAAAACATATAACTGAGTATATTTGGTAATTTTAATTTCTAAAATAAGTATGAATTTCAAAGGAATAGTTGAACTGCTATGTACTTGTCCTAACACATTTTTTCTTGTTATATTTTTATATTTCTCCTCCACGTTCCCTCTCTTCCTCCACCACATTCTTCTCTTTTTATTGCTTCTTCTATCTCCTTCTTCTCTCTTGTCTTTGTCTTCCTCCTTTTTCTTCTCTAATTCCTATTTACCTTTTACATTAAAAAAATAAGATATTTGCCAACAAGAATCATTATTTTTGTTTATTTGCTATTCATTTATTCCATTACTTTTGTTCATTACATGTAAATAAAGCTATATGTTCACATTTGAATCTTTTTCGAACTATTCATATTTAGTATTTTTTTTTCTATTGCCTCTTTCTTGGAAAAATTAAGAAATTGTCACAATAGCACACTCTTATTCTATGCTTCTCCATGCATTAAGTTGCTGTTTGGTTAAATTTGGGATGGCTAAATTTTGACTCAATTTTTTCTATTTATTCTCTTTTTATTTTCAGTATGACATTTATGATTATATTAGTTTACATAGATTACCTACCACAGACAATTTTTTGAATCTTTTTAGGATTCTTATTTGCATTTGTTTCTGATATTCAATAACTTGTTTCTTAGTATCTGCTATTTTACCTAATTAAATTTTGATTCTTTGTTTTTACTCATTTCCTCAAAATGTTCATCTTCATATAAGCTTTCAGAAAAGTCATTTGATGTTATTTTTCCCTTTACATATAAACAAAATTTAGCACTTTAGTCCTCTGTCTCTCCACCCCTGCCTCCAAATCTCCTGTCACTTGATAGATCACATTCTATTAAAAGGTGGAAATGATGTTGTTATGTTTACTGGAGATTACTACAGAATATTCCACCAGAAGATAGTGTTCAGAGCAGACTGATAAATGTATAATAAGATTAAAAACAAAAACCTTAAAACCACTAATACAAAGTCTATTTTATAATAAACTGACTATGTCTTGTAATTTATTGAATGCTGTACTAACAGTGAAAAAATATTATGGTTGTAGAGGTATAGAATGCTTGTGGTGCTTTAGTTGCTAAGTCATGCCTGATTTGCAAATTCATGGACTGTAACCTGCTAGGCTCTTTTTTCCATGGGATTCTCCAGGCAAGAATACTGGAGTGGCTTGCCATTTCCTTCTCCAGGGGACCTTCCTGACCCAGGAAACAAACCCAGGTCTCCTGCATTGCAGGCAGATTCTTTAACGACTGAGCTACGAGGGAAGCATGCTTAAAGGTGTATCTATTTTTCACCCTGGGATCAAGTGTCTGACTGGAAGCAGTAGCTCACTGCTGCTGCCCTGCACCAAGAGAGAGTATAAGAAGTACCATGTATCACTAGCCTGGGAAAAGATAAATGCCAAAAAAGTTCTAGTATGGGTTCTCTGGGATTCATATTGTTTCACACCACCTTAAAGCTGAAAAATAAGTTGAATCATTGTAAATTGAGGACAACCTATACAGTGTTCTGTCTACAAAATACCTGACTAAATTAAAAAAAAAAAAAACCATCAAGGTTATCAAAAACAAGAGAAGTCTAAGAAACTGTCATAGCCATGAGGATTCTAAGGAGACATGACTACTAAACATAAATATGATAAATTTTGGGTGCACACTCAAATCAAAAAAGAACATTAAGGACACATTTAAGAACTCTGAGAAAGTATGAATTTTAGTTAATTATAATGTATCAATATCAGTTTATAACTGTGATCATTTCTAAGGTAAGGTGCTAATGATAGGGGAAATAGGGTGTGGGTTATAAGGGAATTCTGTGCTATATTTAAACTAATCCTGTAAACCTAAAATTGTTACAAAAGAAAACATGAACAAACTGCATATAAACATACAACAAAGACAAGGCAAAAGAAAATATTCTGTTTATGGTTATTTATTAAATGAATAAATTCAATGTCATTGGAAGGCTATATTCAGACCTAATGTTAGAAGATAAATCATAATCAAGGTAGGTATGATTTTAGATCTCTCTCTCATTTGTCCCGCAAGCAAGAAGCCATTCACAGGCCTCTGAATTCTGAGTTAGCATTCCTTTTTAGAAACCTCTCATCATTCTAAGATTTTGAGCTGCAGGATAAATGTAGAGCACAGTTGGATTGAACCTTAATCCAGAAGACATTTTGCCCAGGAAACCCTCTGGTTTCATGAAGAGTAAGCTTCATGAAGAAACAGAGAGAGAACAAACACTCTAATCCTATTTCTTTGAGGGCAACATTTTCCTTTTAGTTCACCTCTAATGCAGATTTGAACTCTTAATGACATTCATTAGATAAAATGTTTGCTCAGCTGTGCAGGCTGATCCAAAGTTACAAATGTGCCTCAGAGCACAGGTTTTGATTTATGGCGGGGGGGTGCGGAGTGATGAAAGTATTTTTTTGGATGGAATCAAGTTGTAAGCTTTGGCATTTTAACAATGCCCTATGAATTTGAATTTGCAGTTTAAGCTCAGTGAAGCCTATCATACTATTTGGGGGGGAAAATGATGTTATTTTATTGTTGGATACTATGAAATAAGATGTTTTTAAATTTTAACTAAAACCAGAGTATTATGATGTGGTAACATCATTTGTGTATTATTTTCATCCAAAGTGTGTCATGTGAATTGTAAAATAATCTAAAGCATCAAGAAAAACAAACAAACAAAACTGGAGTTATTCAATGAGGGGTATTTGATCAGTTTTAAATTTAAATTATAAACCACACTGATAGAGTACGTTTTAACATGATACGTGAGTCTCTTTCAATTTTGGTTTCCTCCGGGTATATGCTGTGTCTTTCCTGGTGTCTCAAACAGTAAAGCATCTGCCTGCAATGCGGGAGACCCAGGTTCGATCCCTGGGTTGGGAAGATCCTCTGGAGAAGGAAATGGCAACCCACTCCAGTACTCTTTCCTGGTAAATCCCATGGGCTTTCCATGGGAGGAGGCTGGTAGTCTACAGTCCATGGGGTCGCAAAGAGTTGGACACGACTAATGACTTTACTGGGCTCCCCTTGTGGCTCAGAGGTTAAAGCGTCTGCCTGCAGTGCAGGAGACCTGGGTTCGATCCCAGGGTCGGGAAGATCCCCTGGAGAAGGAAATGGCAACCCACTCCAGTATTCTTGCCTGGAGAATCTCATGGACGGAGGAGCCTGGTAGGTCCATGGGGTCGCAAAGAGTCGGACACGACTGAGCGACTTCACTCACTCACTCAGTGACTTTACTTTCTTTCACGGTATATGCTCAGGAGTTGGATTGCTGGGTCATATGGTGGTTTTATTTCTAGGTTTTTATGGAATCTCCATACCATTTTCCATGGTGGCCACATTAATTTACATCCCCACCAACAGTGCAAGAGTGTTCCCTTTTCTCCATACCCTCTCCAGCATTTATTGTTTGTAGACTTTTTGATAATGGCCATTCTGACTGGTGTGAGGTGATATCTCATTGTAGTTTTGATTTGCATTTCTCTAATAATGAGTGATATTGAGAATCTTTTGATGTGTTTGTTAGCCAACTGTATGTCTTCTTTGGAGAAATATCTGTTTAGGTCTTTTTTCTCACTTTTTGATTTAGTATTTATTTAGTATTTATTGAATGACTAAGTAAGTAAGTAAGTATTAGTCGCTCAATCGTGCCTGACTCTGCAAACCCGTGGATTGCAGCCCACCAGACTCCCCTGTCCATGAGATTTTCCAGGCAAGGATCCTGGAGTGGGTTGCCATTTCCTTCTCCAGGGGATCTTCCCAACCCAGGGATCGAACCCAGGTCTCCTGCACTGCAGGCTGATTCTTTACTGACTGAGCTACAAGGGAAGCCCATTTTTTGATTGGGTTGTTTGTTTTTCTGGTATTGAGTTGTATGAGCTGCTTGTATATTTTGGAAATTAATCCTTTGTCAGTTGTTCCATTTGCTATTATTTTTTCCCATTCTGAGGATAATCTTTTCCCTTGCTTATAGTTTCCTTTGCTGTGCAAAAGCCTTTATGTTTAATCTAATCCCACTTGCTTACTTTCATTTTTATTTCCATTACTCTAAGTGGTGGGTCATAGAGGATCTTGCTGTGATTTATGTCATCAAGTGTTCTGCCTATGTTCTCCTCTAAGAGCTTTATAGTTTTTGGTCTCTCATGTAGGTCTTTAATCCATTTTGAGTTTATCTTTGTATATGGTGTTAGGAAGTGTTCTAATTTCATTCTTTTACATGTAGCTGTCCAGTTTTCCCAGCACCATTTATTGAAGAGGCTGTTTTTGCCCCATTGTATATTCTTGCCTCCTTTGTCAAAGATAAGGTACCCATAGGTGCATAGGTTTATTTCTGGGCTTTCTATCTTGTTCCATTCATCTATATTTCTGGTTTTGTGCCAGTACAATACTGTCTGGATGACTATAGCTTTGTAGTATAATCTCATGTCAGGAAGTTTGATTCCTGCATCTCCATTCTTCTTTCTCAAGACTGCTTTGGTTATTCGGGGTCTTTTGTGTTTCCATATGAATTGTAAAATTTTTTGTTCTAGTTCTGTGAAAAAATGCCATTGGTAATCTGATAGTGATGGCATTGAATCTGTAAATTGCATTTGGTAGTATAGTCATTTCCACACTATTGATTCTTCCTACCCAGGAACACAGAATATCTCTCCATCTGTTTATGTCCTCTTTGGTTTCTTTTATCAGTGTCATAATTTTCTGGGTACAGTTCTTTCATCTCCTTAGGTAAGTTTATTCCTAGATATTTTATTCTTTTTGTTGCATTGGTGAATGAGATTGATTCCTTAATTTCCCTTTCTGATTTTTCATTGTCAGTATATAGAAATGCAAATGATTTCTGTGTATTGATTTTGTATCCTTCAACTTTGTTAAATTCACTAATTAGCTGTAGTAATTTTCTGATATTATTTTTAGGGTTTTCTATGTACAGTATCATGTCATCTGCAAATAGTGACAGCTTTACTTCTTCTTTTTCAATCTGATTCCTTTCATTTCTTTTTCTTCTCCAATTGCTGTAGCTAGGACTCCCAAAATTATGTTGAATAATAGTGGGGAAAGTGTGTCTTGTTCCTGATCTTAGGGGGAATGCTTTCAGTTTTTTGCTACTGAAGATAATGTTTGTTGTAGTTGTAGGCCTTTACTATGTTGAGATAGGTTCCTTCTATGCCCATTTTTGAAAGAGTTTTAATCATAAATCGGTGCTGAATTTTGCAAAGGCTTTTTATGCATCTATTGACATTATCATTGTTTTAATCTTTCAATTTCTTAATATGGTATATCATATTGATTGATTTGTGTATAGTGAAGACTCCTTGCACTCCTGGAATAAACCCAACTTGATCATGGTGTATGAGCTTTTTGATGTGTTCCTGAATTCTGTTTGCTAAAATTTTGTTAGGGATTTTTGCATCTATTTTCATTAGTGATATTGACTTGTAATTTTCTTTTAGTGTGTTGTCCTTGTCTGGTTTTGGTATCAGGTGATGGTGGCCTCATAGAATGAGTTTGAAAGTGTTTCTTCCTCTGCAATTTTTTGAAAGAATTTTAGAAGGATAGGCATTGTTCTATTCTAAATGTTTGATAGAATTGTCTTGTGCAACCATCTGGTCCTGGGCTTTTGTTTTTTTGGGGATATTTTTGATCACTGCTTCAATTTCAGTGCTTATAGTTGGGGTGTTCATAATTTCTATTTCTTCCTGGTTCAGTATTGGAAGATTGAACTTTTCTAAGAATCTGTCCATTTCTTCCAGGTTATCAATTTATTGCCATACAGTTGTTCATAATAGTCTCTTATAATCCTTTGCATTTCTGCATTGATTATTGTAACCTCTTTTTTTTTCATTTAGAATTTTGTTGATTTGATTCTTCTCTTTTTTCCTTGATGAGTCTGACTAAAGGTTTGTTAATTTTATCTTCTCAAAGAACCCGTTTTTAGTTTTATTAATCTTTACTATTGTTTCTTTCATTTCTTTTTCATTTATTACTGTTTTTCTGAAAAGTTTTTCATTTCTCCATCAGTTTTGAATGGGATCCTTACCATACTGTAAACTTGGTTGTAGATTTTTCCCTTTCAGTACTTTAAATATACCCTGCCATTCCCTTCTGGCTTGCAGAGTTTCTGCTTAAAGATCAGTTGTTAAACATATGATGTTTCCCTTGTATGTTACTTGTTGCTTTTCCCATGCTGCTTTTAATATTCTTTCTTTGTGTTTAGTCTTTGTTAGTTTGATTAATATGCATCTTGGTGTGTTTCTCCTTGGGTTTATCCTGTATGGGACTCTTTGCACCTCTTGGACTTGATTGCCTATTTCCTGTTCCATGTTGGGGAAATTTTCAACTATAATCTTTTCAAAAGTTTTCTCATACACTTTTCTTTTCTCTTCTTCTATAACCTCTATAATTTGAGTGTTGCTGTGTTTGATATTGTCCCAGAGGTCTCTGAGACTATCCTCAGTTCTTTTCATTCTTTTTACTTTATTCTGCTCTTCAGAAGTTATTTCCACCATTTTATCTTCCTGCTCACTGATTCATTCTTCTGCTTCAGATATTCTGCTATTGATTCCTTCTATAGTATTTTTAATTTCAATAGTTATGTCACTTTCTCTGTATGTTTATTCTTTAATTCTTCTAGGTCTTTGTTAATTGATTCTTGCATTTTCTCCATTCTACTTTCAAGGTTTTTGATCATATTTACTATCATTATTCTGAATTCATTTTCAGGTAGTTTGCTTATTCCCTCTTCATTCATTTGGACTTCCATGTTTCTAGCTTGTTCTTTCATTTGTGTAGAATCTCTCTGCCTTTTCATTATTTATTTATCTACTTTTTAACTTATTGTGTTTGAGGTCACCTTTTCCCAGCCTTCAAAGTTTAATTTTTTCTTCCTTTTGGTTTCTGCTCTCCTAAGGTTGGTCCTCCTAAGGTTTGTGTATGCTTTGTATAGTGTGAGATATATGCTGAGCTTTTGTTTATTGTTTGTTTGTTTTTCCACTTATGAGTAAAGCTTAGTGAGGTGTTAATCCTGTCTGCTGATGATTGTGTTTGTATTTTTGCTTTGTTTGTTGTTTAGATGAGGCATCCTGCACAGGATGCTACTGGTGGTTAGATGATGCTGGGTCTTGTATTCAAGTGGTTTCCTTTGTGTGAGTCCTCACTATTTGATACTCTCTAGGGTTAGTTCTCGAGTCAGTGCTCCCATACCAAAAGCTCAGGTCTTGATCTCTGGTCAGGAACGAAGATTCCACAAGTGGTTGGCATTAAGTGATATTAAGACAAATACCCCAAAATGAGAAACCAAAGATGAACCTCAGACAAGTGGCAGTTGCAAAATCAGGCAAATAATTAAAATAATGGAATATACATATATACATATGTGCCCATAAGCAAAATCAAAACAGTTCAACAAAAATAAAGTACAGCAGACTGACCTGGTGAACAAAGGAAATAAAAAATTATATCTGCCAGTTAAGTGCAAAACTAACTAAAGCACAAACTGGAAAACGAAAGTAAAGCAAGGTGCCAAGTGGGGAAAAAAGCAATGAAAATATAGCTAACAAATGTCTTGAAAGGAACGGAAAAAAAGAAAAGAAACAATGACTAGATATGCAAAGTTAAACAGAGGTAGATAAAGAAGATTTAAATTTAAAGATTAACTGTAAGGGGAAAAGAACAGTAGGAAAGCAAACAAAGAATAAATATATTAACAATAATAAATTAAAAACATTAAAAATTAACATAAAAAAAGAGAAAAGAAAAAGAAAAAAGGAAGAAGAAAAGAAACGGAAAAAAAAAAAAAAAGGAAAACTCCACACAACTGCAAAAGCCCAACGTAGAGGCAGAGGTTTATAACAACAATAAAAAATATGAGTGAGAAAAAAAATAATCTGAGAAGCTTAAATAGATTTCATAGTGCCAATAAAATCGACAACTACAAGATGAGGAGGGGAAAGTAAAAATAAATAAATAAATAAAAAGTAAAAAAAAAAAATTCAAAAGAATCTATAGAACAAGTGAAAACATAAGAACAATAAATGTTTTTCTTGAGTCACTGCTGTCAGAGTCCATTCCCTCACTAGGAGTCACAGTCCACCTCACCTCCCTAGAATGCCCTCCAACATTGTCCTGATCCCTGGACCTGCTGTGGGGGCAACTGAGATTCTTTCTGGTCCTACTCCTATGAGTTCTTGCCTCCAATGTCCACAGCTATCAGAACTAGTGCGTTTTCTTTTGTGGGAGCTCTCAATGACCTTTTATATATTCCACAGACACAGAGTCTGCCTAGTTGATCGTGTGGATTTAATCTGCAATTTGTACAGCTAGTGGGAAGGTTTTGAATCTTCTTCCTTAGCCACACTGCCCTTGGGTTTCAATAGTGGTTTTATTTCCACCTCTGCATGTGGGTCGTCCACTGGGGTTTGCTCCTGAGGCTGCCCTGGAGGACTTGGGTCTGCCCCCGTGAGGGCCAGGTGTGGAGGTGGTGCAGCTGCTTGGGTCGCAGGGGTTCTGGCAGCACCAGGTACTCAGGGGAGTTGGTGGCTAGGGAAACAGGAAACATGGTCCTCTAGAGGGGTATGCCAACCAGTATTGGCCAATACCGCCAGTATCCTTGCCTGGAGAACCCCCTGACAGAGGAGTCTGGCAGGCCACAGGCCACAGGGTCGCAAAAGTTGGACATGACCAAAGCAACCCTGCATGCATAGACACAAGACTTTTTTTTAACCTGGGGCAGAGCTGCCCCAGTGAGGGTTGAGCATGAAGGTGGTGCAAAAGCTTGGCTTTCAGGGACCTTGGCGGCACCAACTGTTCAGGGACACGGACTGCCTCTGCCCAGGAGTTGTGGCCCTTTCAGAATCTTTTTTCAAGCCTCTTGTAGTTGGCGATCATAAGGCCTCTTTGATGAGTCTTTCTCCATACCTCTGCCCTTTCAGGCACTTAGAGTGCTCCCTTGCCTGGGGCCCTTCTCTGTTGTTTGGCGTGTCAGGACCATAAAAGGTCCCCCTGGCTGGGGTCCTACTCAGTAGATCAGCACATCAGGCACTTAGTGGGGGCACCCTGAGAGGGGGGGTCCTAGTCTGTAGTTCAGCGCATCAGTCATTCAAAGGATCACCCTGGATGGAGTCCTACCTGTAGTTGGGTGTGTCAGGTGTTTGATGGGCCAGCCTCTCTATCATTCAGCTGCTGACGCTGGTTTGTGGGGACAGAGAGGCTATGGAGATCGTTCCAACCCCTACACAAGACTCAGCAGTATTGCCTTGCTTCCATGGCTACCTGGCTTTCCACCACAGGCATTTGCCACCACAATCTCCTCTGTCACATCCCCTCGATTCATCCCTCCAGAGTCAAGAGCAGCCCTCACCCTGGGATTGCTCCACAATCCCCAAACTCCAGCTCCCAGCCACTGCACCTTCTAGGCGACCTGTGTCCCTTTCTGGGGTATGTATGGCTGTGGCAAGAACTGTCTGATTTCATTTCATTTAAGCTGCTGAGCTATTTCACTCTCAGCCTTAAATGTTTGTCCTCTGACTCAGACAATTGCCCCGATGTGGGGATCGGACCCCTGCTTCTGTTCCCCCTCCCACCAAGGGCAGGTCCAGTCCTACGAACACTCCTGTTTCTCCCCCTTGTTCCTTCATCCTAGCGAATTTTACGTGGTTCTATATATTCTTTTCTGCTGGTCAGGTACTCCTGTCTGCTGTCAGCTGCATGCACTTCTGTGTTCAAAGATGTATTCCTATTGTGTCCAAGGAGAGAGATGTAGTCCATGTCCACCTACTCCTCTGACATCTTGTGTTCTTGCTTGCTTGCTTTTTTGACTGCAGGTCTTGCAAGATATTAGCTGCTAGGACTTGGGTCTCCAGCAGTAAGAGAGCTGAGTACAAACCTCTGGGGTGAGTGCTCAGTCGCTCTGTCGTGTCTGACTCTTTGCAACTCCATGGACTGTAGCCTGCCAGGGTCCTCTGTTCATGAGATTATTCTGGCAAGAATATTGGAGTGGGTTTCCATTTCTTCCTCCGGGGCATCTTCCTGATCCAGGGTATGGACCCACATCTCCTATGGCTCTTGCATTTTCAAGCAGATTCTTTACCACTGAACCACCTGGGAAGCCCATCCAAACTACTGGTCGGCCAGGGAATTCCCACAACTGTCTTTTAAAGAGTTTTGAATAAATAGGAAAAAAAAAAATCTTAACCATGTATTGTTATAATTTATGGTACTATTTGTTTATCTGTATTATAATCAATTATTTTTTCTCCTTCTGCCAGAAAAACTGCCTTTATCATTTCTCATAGTGTTTTCCTGCTGGTTACGACACATTTCAGTTTTTCAATGCTTCAAAAAACTTTATTCATTGTCATTTTAAAATATTTTATAGGTATATAATTCAAAGTTTTTTTTACTTTTTCTTTTTGGTACTTCATTGATGTTTTCCCATTGTCTTCACAGCTGCTTTGCACTGACTACCTTTTAGAATTTCTCTTAATTATGGAATTCAAGAAATTTGATTATGATGGGCATTTTTGTAGTCCATGTATGTGTGTGTGTGTCTTGTACATGGGATTTGGTGTGCTTCTTGGACATAAGAGTGTAATGGTTATATCAAATTTGGAAATAAATCAGCCATGTTTTCCTGTGCCCCAGGTTTACTTAGGGATTCCAAATACACATATTTTGGGCTATTTTTTCTTAATGCTGAGCTTATCTCCACACTTAGTAAAGTCTTTTTACACTCTGTCTCATTTTGAATAGCATATATCACTATATCTTTAAATTCATCCTTTATTTTCTACCACAGAATTCTCTGCCACTAATCACATCCAGTATATTTTTTGTCTCAGAAACTATAACTTTTATCTCTCCAAGATGGAATTTACATCCTATCATATTTCCATGTGTTCATTTTAACAGTTTTTTTTTTTCATTTTTTTTTATATTTTTTAAAATTTTTTTATTAATTGGAGGCTAATTACTTCACAACATTTCAGTGGGTTTTGTCATACATTGATATGAATCAGCCATAGATTTACACGTATTCCCCATCCCGATCCCCCCTCCCACCTCCCTCTCCACCCGATTCCTCTGGGTCTTCCCAGTGCACCAGGCCCGAGCACTTGTCTCATGCATCCCACCTGGGCTGGTGATCTGTTTCACCATAGATAGTATACATGCTGTTCTTTTGAAATATCCCACCCTCACATTCTCCCACAAAGTTCAAAAGTCTGTTCTGTATTTCTGTGTCTCTTTTTCTGTTTTGCATATAGGGTTATCGTTATCACCTTTCTAAATTCCATATATATGTGTTAGTATGCTGTAATGTTCTTTATCTTTCTGGCTTACTTCACTCTGTATAATGGGCTCCAGTTTCATCCATCTCATTAGAACTGATTCAAATGAATTCTTTTTAATGGCTGAGTAATATTCCATGGTGTATATGTACCACAGCTTCCTTATCCATTCATCTGCTGATGGGCATCTAGGTTGCTTCCATGTCCTGGCTATTATAAACAGTGCTGCGATGAACATTGGGGTGCACGTGTCTCTTTCAGATCTGGTTTCCTCGGTGTGTATGCCCAGAAGTGGGATTGCTGGGTCATATGGCAGTTCTATTTCCAGTTTTTTAAGAAATCTCCACACTGTTTTCCATAGTGGCTGTACTAGTTTGCATTCCCACCAACAGTGTAAGAGGGTTCCCTTTTCCCCACACCCTCTCCAGCATTTATTGCTTGTAGACTTTTGGATAGCAGCCATCCTGACTGGCGTGTAATGGTACCTCATTGTGGTTTTGATTTGCATTTCTCTAATAATGAGTGATGTTGAGCATCTTTTCATGTGTTTGTTAGCCATCTGTATGTCTTCCTTGGAGAAATGTCTGTTTAGTTCTTTGGCCCATTTTTTGATTGGGTCATTTATTTTTCTGGAATTGAGCTGCAGGAGTTGCTTGTATATTTTTGAGATTAATCCTTTGTCTTTTAACAGTTTTTTTTGAAGGTATAATTAATATATGAACAATCCACCCATGTAAACTGAATAAATGCTGGGGTTTTTTGTTTGTTTGTTTGTTTTGTTTTTTTAGTTTGCTTTCAGGTATGTGAAATACTGACCACAGTATAATTTTAGAACATTTAAATCTACTCAAAAATAAACCTCTAGCTATCAACTTAGCTAAAGGGATTTGCCTTTAGCTATCAAATCCTGCCTCTCCATTTTCAACTCTAGTCCTATGCAACTACAAATATAATTCTGACTACAGATTTGTCTATCCTCAATATTTCATACAAATGAAATTATAACATGCTCTTTTACAAATGACTTATTTCACTTAGTATAATGTTTAAAGTGTTTATTTCTGTTATAGAATATACCAATACTTCATTCTTTTAATGGAAGGATAATATTCCATTTTATGGAAATGTTGTAGAATATTTACCCATTCATCAGATGATGGACAATAAGCTGATTCCATCTTATGGATATTATATATACCTACAGAATATACTTAATGCTATAGGTATTCATGCATAAATTTATATGTGGATATATATTTTAATTTTTTTTGGATACAGATTTAGAAAAATAGTAACACTTGCAGAGTCATGAAGCAACTGAGTGTTTATCCAATTGAAGAACTTCTAAATTATTTTCTGAAGTCACTTCACTATTTTAAATTCTCACCAGAATTATGAGCATTTACATTTCTTGACACCCTCACCAGTAATTATTATCAGAATCAGCACTTAAATGGGTATGAACTGGCTTCTCATTCAGTGAGAAACAGTGAGAATCAACCAATGAAGCTGAGCATCTATTCCTTATGCTTATTGTTGTTCAGTCGCCTAGTTGTGTCTGAATCTTTGTGACCACAGGTTCTGCAACATGCAAGTCTTCACTGTTCTTCACTATTCCCCAGAGTTTGCTCAAACTCATTTCCACTGAGTTGGTGATGTCACCCAACCATCTCATCCTCTGTCATCCCCTTTCTCCTTTTTCCTTCAGTCTTTCCCACCATCAGGGTCTTTTCCAATTAGTCAACTCTTCACATCAGGTGGCCAAAGCATTGGAGTTTCTGCTTCAGAATCAGTCCTTCCAATGAATATTCAGAGATTTTTTTTTTTTTTTTTAGGATTGACTGGTTTGATCTCCTTGTTGTCCAAGAGACTCTCAAGAGTCTTCTTCAGCACCACAGTTCAAAACCATCAATTCTTTGGTTTTCAGCCTTCTTTATGGCAACTCTTACATCCATACATGACTACTGGAAAAAACAAACAAACAAAAACATAGATTTGACTATACAGATCTTTGTCAGCAAAGTGATGTTTCTACTTTTTATTATGTCATCTAGATTTGTCACAACTTTTTCCCCAAGGATCAAGTGTCTTTTAATTTTGTGGATGCAGTCAGTATCCACAGTGATTTTGGAGCCCAAGAAAGTAAAATCTGTCACTGCTTCTAGTTTTTCCCCTTCTATTTGACATGAAATGATGGAATTAGATGCCATAATTTTGGTTTTCTGAATGTTCACTTTAAACCAGCTTTTTCACTGTGTTTACTGCCATTCATATTTCTTCTTCAAAGAGATATCTTTTCAAATCTATCACTTATTTTTAATTGGATGTCTTTTTTCTTGTTGGATTGCAAGTATTCTTTTTATATTCATGATATTAGTTCTTTACAGATATAAGTTACAAATATTTTTGCCCATTCTGTGGATTATATTTATCTTTTTTGATAGTATCCTTTCAAGCAGAAAAGTTCTAAATTCTGATAAGCATACATAGTCCAAGGTTTTTTTTTTTTCTTTTTCCTTTTGTTGCTCATACTTTTGGTGTCTTATCTAAAATTTCAGTAAAAATCTGAGGTTGTGAAAATTTTACCTTATGTTTTACCTTTAATTACTTTATTTTATTATTATTTTTTAAATTTTTGACAAGAGTCTGATTTTATTCACCATCCAATCCTCCTGGGAAGATTCAGGAGATCTTCAGCAGCTGTAGCTGCAGGTTCCTACATACCTCCCTTAAATTTTGTTATAGTTTCAGTTCTTTTATTTTGACCTTTGATTCACCTTAATTTTGTATATGGTATGAAGTAAGGGTCAAATTTCGTTCTTTTGTATCTGGCTCTCCATTTTAACCAGTATGATTTTTTGAAAACACTACAGCTTAAGATTAATCTTGTCTAATGCTAGTGACCACAAACACAGGGTTTATTTTGGACTCCTAATTCTATTTCATTATGTCCAGTCACATGCCAGTCTTGTTACTGTTGCTTTGTAGTGTGTTTTGAAATTAAGTGTGTGTCTTCCTACCTTGTTCTTCTTCTTCAAGATTGTTTTCATTATTTTGGATTCCTTGCAAATCTATTTGGATTAAAGAATCAGTTACAGAGATGTCAGCTGACCTTCTGCTAAGGGCTGCTCTGAATCTGTAGATCATTTTGAAGAAGTACTGTCATCATAAATATATTCAGTCTTCCAATTCATGAATATGGGGTATTTTTCTAGTTATTCCTTATTTTCTTAAAATTACCTCAACAATGTCTTGTAGTTTTCAAAGTACTAGTTGTGTACTTCATAGATTTATCCAGATATATTTTATTTATGTTGATGCTATTGTAAATGGAGTTTTCTTAATTTCACTTTCAGATTATTCATTGTAAGTTTATAGAAATACAATTGATTTTTGTGTATTGATCTTACAGCCTACAGCTTTCTTTAACTTGATTATTTGGCCTAATAAATTGCTGTCAATCTCATCTGTTTAGTGCTGGTTGTCATGTGTCCTATCATCTCCACAACTAGGGTAGGAATATTTCTCACAGCAATGGAAATAATAGGATGTCTAATAAATCAATATTTGAATACGGTGATTAATTTTCCACAGCAATTTATACAAATAAATTGTACAAACAATAGGTGTCCAATATACCCATTGATAAATTATGTCTGGTTCAAAGAAATTCTCTAATATAGAACTCAAATATTTCTCATAATGTTATCATTTTTCCCTGCTTTACCTCTTTAACTAAATACATTTAAAATATACTAAATTTACTGTATGTAATAAACATTATATACATTTAAAATGCACCTGTTACTTTGATACATTTATATTTGGAATGTGATTGCCATTGTAGCAATATTTATCATGTTACATAATTACAGCAAAATATTGCTGACTATGTTCATTATACTATGCATCAGATCACTGTGGTTTAGTTACTGCTCATGGAATTATAATGTCAATATGGTAAAAACTATGGGTTCATTGGAAGGACTGATGTTGAAGCTGAAACTCCAATACTTTGGCCACCTGATGTGAAGAACTGACTCATTGGAAAAGACCCTGATGCTGGGAAAGATTGAGGGCATGAGGAGAAGGGGACGACAGAAGATAAGATGGTTGGATGGCATCACCGACTCAATGGACATGGGTTTGGGTGGACGTTGGGTGTTGGTGATGGATAGGGAGGCCTGGCGTGCTTCGGTTCATGGGGTCACAAAGAGTCGGACACGACTGAGTGACTGAACTGAACTGAACTGAATCCTACCCTTTTGAAGATGGAATTAAATAATTACCAACAGATGGTTCTTTAAATTTCATGGCACCTGATAGAGTGAAAGTGAGAGTGACATGTTTGCTAGTTCATATTTGCCAAATTCACTTATTTCATAAAGAAATTTCTTAAAGCTAATTGTAATTTTTACACTCTATGCATTAGATTCTCCCTTTTAGCCATAATACTCACTTAACATGCAGTATATTAAAAACTATTCTCTTCAGATATAGAAGACTACAACTTTGCTTCATCTGTTCCAAATTTAGAATATTGAGTACACCAATAGAGTCCTTAAAGGGAATACATTTATAATTACCTTAATTACTAGGTCACAGATATTTTAGGTACTTGATACAGAAAATAATTAAAAAGTAATACCAAAAGTACTGCTTATCAGTTGCTATGTTCTATTTTAAGGAATTCCAAGAATTCAAGAAATATTCAATGAACTATATTTGCAAAGAGGAACTAAAGAACCTCTTGATGAAGGTGAGAGGGGAGAGTGAAAAAGTCATCTTAAAACTCAACATTCAGAAAACAAAGATCATGGCATCCAGTCCCATCACTTCATGGCAAATAGATAGGGAAAAAAACAGAAATAGTGATAGATTTTATTTACTTGGGTTCCAAAATCACTGCAGATGCTGACTGCAGCCGTGAAAGTAAAAGGCACCTGTCCCTTGGAAGAAAAGCTATGATGGACCTAGACAGCATATTAAAAACCACATGCACCACTTTGCTGACAAAGGTCTGTATAGCCAAAATATGCATTTTTTCCAGTAGTAATGTATGGATGTGACAGTTGGACCATAAAGAAGGTTGAGTGCATAATAATTGATACTTTCAAACTGTGGTGCTGAAGAAGACTCTTGAGAGTCCCTCAGGCAGCAAAAAGATCAAACCAGACAATCCTAAAGAAATCAGTGCTGAATAGTCACTGGAAGGACTGATGCTGAAGCTGAAGCTCCAATACTTCGGCCACCTGATGCAAAGAGACAGCTTGTTGGAAAAGACCTTGATGCTGGAAAAAATAGAGGGGAGGAGGAGAAAGGGGCAGAAGAGGACGAGATGGTTGGACAACATCACTGATTCAATGGACATGAGTTTGAGCAAACACCAGGAGATAGTAAAGGACAGGGAAGCCTGGTGTGCTGCAGTCCATGGGATCGCAAAGAGTGGGACATGATTGAGTGACTGAAAACAACAAAGATTTTACTAACCAGGTTCATTTAAGAGATGATGTGATTCAGACACAGAACATTTCAGTAAATTTTCCAAGAAACAATTCTGGCATGTAATAGAATTGGGATTCATACACGGCCAGTTGAATCCGTGCTCCTCAAATCATACAATAGAAGATAAATGTACTCAGAAAAACAACTATTTTTCTAACAATCCTGTAATATATAAATGCATGAGTTCACTGATGCATTCTGACAATATTTCAATTATATAAACTCAAAGTAAATTACGTGTTTGAACATTTCACGTTGCTTTTATCCCTCCCTAGTAAACGTCTCTCTGAAAATTAAAGTTTCCTTTACAGGTCTTTATTGTGATTGTCAATTTATTTTATTTTCATAATGGCTCTAGCCTCAAAAACGTACTTTAACATAAATCAAAATGTCGGTGGCCTGTTTAAAAAACATATCAGTCTTTTGGTTTGTGAAGTTTTTACTTCGTGTATTCTTGCATATACATGAACACACACACAGGCTGTTAAAGACACAAACTGTCATAGAAACACACAATTTTAAGTATAATAGCAAAACGTAGCTTAACGTAATACCATCCACAGAGTGTCCAAAATATTTACTGCAAGAGAAATGCAAAATGTTTTTATTTCACCAATTTGAGAAAGACCTTTTGTTAAAATGACAAAAAGAGCAAAAAACTATAATGATGTTTTTAAATTTTAGCATACTTTATTTTATATTGAAATATAGTTATTTACAGTGTTTTGCTTGTTTCTGAACCACTCAGTTTTGCTCAGATCTGAACCACTTTGCTTTGTAACAAAAACTAATACAACATTGTAAATCACTATACTGTAATAAAAAAATAAGTATTTTTAAATTTAATTCTTCCAATCAAAGAGCATGGGATACCTTTCCATTTCTTTAAATCATCTTCAATTTCCTTTGTCAATATTTACTAGTTTTGGTAGGTGTATATATATTTTTTACCTTTTTGACCACGTTTATTTTAAATTATTTAGGGTTATTTGGATGTGCTTTTAAAAGAGGTTTGTTTTTTTTTTTTTGTTTACTTTCCCTTTCTGGTATTTCATGGTTGGTGTAAAGAAATGCAAGAGAAGAAATACAGATGTATGTGAATCTTAAATCCTGCTACCTTACTGAATTCATTTATCAGTTCTGGTAGTTTTGGGGGGTTTTGTTTTTCTGGAGTCCTTCTGGCTTTCTTTATATAGTGCCATGTCATTTGTGTATAATGACAATTTTACCTCTTCGCTTCTGATCTGGATACCTTTTATTTATTTTTTCTTTGATTGCTGTGGCTAGGACTTCCAGTACTATACTGAATAGAAGTGGTAAGTGTGAGCATCCTTATCTTTTCCAGGCTATAGTGGAAGTCTTTCCACTTTTTACCATTGAGTATGAGAGTTCCCTGAACTGCAAGAAGATCCAACCAGTTCATCCTAAAGGAGATCAGTCCTGGGTGTTCATTGGAAGGACTGATGTTGAAACTGAAACTCCAATACTTTGGCTACCTCATGCGAAGAGCTGACCCATTGGAAAAGACCCTGATGCTGGGAAGGATTGGGGGCAGGAGGAGAAGCGGATGACAGAGGATGAGATGGCTGGATGGCATCACCCACTCCATGGACATTGGTTTGGGTAGACTCCAGAAGTTGGTGATGGACAGGGAGGCCTGGCGTGCTGCGATTCATGGAGTCGCAAAGAGTCGGACACGACTGAGTGACTGAACTGAACTGAACTGAATCATGTTCACTGTGGGTTTGACATAAATAGCTTTTATTATGCTTAGATATGTTCCCTCTACACTCACTTTGATGGAAACTTTATCAGGAATACTTTTTCTGCATCTACTGAGAGCATTATGTGGCTTTTGTTTTTCTTTTGTTGATGTCATTTATCCCACTAATTGTTTGTTGATTCATCCTTGTGACCATGTGATGAATCTAATTTGTTCACTGAATATGATCCTTTTTATGTGTTGTTGGGTTTGGTTTGTTAATATTTTGCTGAAGAATTTGTGTGTATTATTCATTAAAGATATTTGAATGTAATTTTTATTTTTTATAGTGTCTTTGTGTAATCTTGGTGTAAGGGGAATTGTGGCTTCATAGAATAATTTTGGGAGTGTTCCCTTCTCTTCAAGCTTTTGGAAGAATTTGGAGAGGATTGGCATAGTTTCTTTTTGTTTTGCAAAACCCCCCAGTGAAGCCATCTGGTCCTTGATTTTAGTTTCCAGGAAATTTCTGTTGTTTTTTAATTACACATTATATTTTACTTCTAGTGATTGTCTTGTTCTAAGTATTATTATTATTATTGTTTTTTGGATTCAGTTTTGGTGGGCTGTATGCTTCTAGAAACTTATCCATTTCTTATAGGTTGATCAATTTGTTGACAATATTCTCTTATGGATTTTTGTATTTCTATTTTATTAGTTATTATTTCTGGGGTATTATTTCTCCTCTTTCATTCCTTATTTTGTTTATGTGGGTTGTCTCTCTGTTCTTATTGGTTAGTCTGGCCAGATGTCTGTCAATTCAGTTTATCCTGTCAAAAAAACAGCTCTTGGTTTTTGTTGATTTGTTCTATTTTTTTTAATCTCTATTTTTATTTATTTCATCTCAGATCTTTATTTTTTCTTCTGACTTTGTGTGTGTGTGTGTGTGTATGTGTGTGTGTGTGTGTATGTGTGTATGTGCGCACTCAGGCATGTTTGATTCTTTGCGACCTCATAGACTGCAGCCCACCAGGCTTCTCTGTCCATGGAATTTTCTGGGCTAGAATGTTGGAGTGGGTTGCCATTTCCTACTCTAGGAGTCTTCCTGACCCAGAGATCAAAGCTGAGTCTCTTGCATCTCCTACCATTGGCAATCAGATTCTTTACCACTACACCATCTGGGAAGCCCTTTACTGACTTTACACTTTGTTTTCATTTTTATTTTTTTCCTCATTGTTTAAATGGTAGGTAAAATTGTTTATCTGAGATTTCTCTCTTGCTTTTTGAAAAAGACCTGTCTGACTATGAACTTCCCTCTTAGGACTGCTTTTGTAGTCCTAAGGATGCATCCCGTAGATTTTGTATAGTTAACATTTTCATTGTCATTTGCCTAAAAGTATTGTTTTAATTTCTTCTGTGATTTCATTCTTTCCCCATTGTTTTTTTTTTTTTAGTAGTATATTGTTTAGTTTCCATGCAACTGTTTTTATTTTTATTGTTTCTATTTCTGTGGTTGATTTCTACTTTAACGCTGTTGTGGTCAGAAAAGATACTTGAGAGAATTTCTATCCTCTTAAATTTGTTGTTGCATGTTTTGTGTCCTAAAATGTGGTCTGTTCTAGAGAATGTTCCACGTGTACTTGAAAACAGTGTGTGTTTTCCTGGGTGTGCTGGCCTTTATATTCTTGACAGGGAGTGGGTCTGATCAGCGTTCTGGTGATCAGAACTTGCACTGCACAGTGAGTGTTGAGCAAAGCCTCTTTGTTACTCTGTGTTTATTACAGTCCGGTTTGGGGCAGGGTCTGCCCTTATTTGTTGGAGTAGCAGTCTTGGCTTTAGTTCTAAGCTGCAGTGTGAGGCAGGTAGGATTGACTTGCTCCCAGTGGAAGAGGACCCTTTGAGTGTTCCTTTGCAGAAGTTGTCCACATGGAAAGTGTGCTCTGTAACATTGCTAACTATCTGTCACCTGTTGTGTTGTATATACAGTATACCATTGTTGGCACTGTTCTTGACCTCACCTAAGCTGAGGGAATGCTAGCAATAGGCCTGGATGTACCTCAGGCACTTGCTCACAAAGCCAACAGAAGAGATCTGCTGAATTCCAACATCCAGACCCACTGCAGACATGGACCAGGACCTGCTGTGGGAGTTACAGGAATCAGTCCAGACTCCAGCCCCACCTCCATGTATTTGTGCACAGAAAGCCCACTGCTGCTAAAACTGGACCCACTCCCAGTCACTGAAGCACCAGTAATCCACTCAGATATCCCACAGGCACTGTGCTCACAAAATGCAAATTGTGTAAATCTGCTGAACTTGCATACCCTTTGGGAATTGGCTCAGATTCCAACCTTGCCTCTATGATAGCAACCTACTGGTACCTGAATACTTCCAGAATTTGTAGGGGTGAAGACTCACCTGCTGTGAGGTTGCTATAATGAGATCCACCCATCCCTTCACATTCTTTAACAATGAGGCTTCTATGGAGGATGCAGGCTCTTTCCTGTGCACACCCTTGAATGCATCCCAGACTACAATCTAGTCCCTTTGGGCTGTCTCTATGCAGCCAATCCCATTCCTCTCCCCATATCTGTCTGTTGAAACCTGAGTTCAGCACCCAACCCCTTCACACACCAGCAAAGACCATCTTAGGTTGGGGAGTACAGAAAGGGGAACAGCATTATTTGTGGTAGTCTCTATATTCTTCCTGCTGAAAGCTGACTTCTGTACTCTCCTCTGAGCCTCTGAAACTCCTTATCTGTCTGAGCAGATTTCCCAGCTGGTGAACGGAGTTCCCAAGGTGGGGGGACCTTTCATCTGTCACAACTCCCACCCAGGTGCACAAGTCCAGTCCTGATTCATTTATTTTCTTTCATCCTACCCAGTTTGTGGTGATCTTTCTTGCATCTTTTGTTGTATGAGATCTACCAGCATTCAGTCTGCATTCTGTGAGAACTGTTCCACAGGTAGATGAACTTTTGAGGTATTTGTGAGAGGAAGTAAGCTCCATGTCCTTCTTTCTGTCAGCTTCATCCCATCTCTAAAAATATTTTATTATCCATGTACTTAAAATCTTTCCACTTCAGATTCTTAGATCTGTAACAATCTCATCCCTTTAACTTTCTTTTTTAAATAAATAATTTTTTCATTAATCATGGATTCAATGCCTTTCTAAAGTCTAGCTCATTTAGAGACTAGAATATGGGTAAGTATACAAATGGCCCATGTTCTTGAGAAAGTATTCCTAGTATAGTAGACACAGTGTAGACAGAGTTGGTTTAGAAATTAACTTTTGATATGGTGATTAAAAACATTCTCATTACAATTTGATAGTACTTTATAAATGCAAGTGAGTTAGCATTTAAGCATCAAGTTAATAATTCAATTTATTTTCTTTCTGATTAAGAGAAATTGAGAATATTCAGTCATAGTGTATTTAACAAAAGCATGGCACCCAATTGAAAAATATGTGTCCAAACAAACAGTTGATTCCAGAAAGTGAGAGTACAAAGCCGATAGCATTGTTCTCTCCTCTGATCAGCAACTTGTGGGATCAAAAGCTTTCTTATTCTTACATCATTTCTCAAGTATACATGTATGCCAATCAAATGACATTTTTTGACTAACTGAGGGAATGTTTATTCACTATAGGAGCCATCTAGGCACTAGACTTTTTCCTCATCTCCATCATTTTATGGAAATTTTAACTGTTCACAGATATATATTCTTTGGATTCATAAGGGGGAAATGTAGAATGTTAAAAGTGATACTGATTACCTCAGGAACTTAAAAGAGAAAGATAAAACTTCATATAGAGGCAGAAATCTAAACAAATATTTAAAAGCTACATATGCAACTAACCCCTGCGATGGGTGCATATTTTCAATATGAATGCCACCCTTTATCCTTCAAATTCAAATAGGGGTGACATTCAGATCATTTATTGCATTATTAAGGCAGTAATTGGAAGTTGTAATTCTGTATCCTACTCTAAAATTTTACCTCATCTCCATAGCACATCTCTGGTTATCTATAAGAATGCCCTTCTCTTCATTATCTTCTTCACAGCTTTACTGTGTCACTTTACATAGATTATAACAAATTGAGGGGTTTTTTAACCACTTGTTTCTAAGTTTTAAATGAATCACTGCTTCAGATGTACTGTCACTATTTTTTTATTATTGTCTTTGGATCCACAGACCATAATTTAGATCATGAATACCAAATCTCTGTATGTTAATTACTATTTAACATTCTTTTTGACAATGAGAAGTATAATGTATCTTTAAGAGAACTTCCCTTACTTAATGCACTCTCTTATTAAAGATGTGCATTTATGATGATTTCATTTTGAGAATTAAAACTAATTAATTTTGAATAAAAGATAATTTTAATAGCCCTTCAAAAATGAATTCCTTCAAATATAAGAAATAATTTCAAATTTCAATCTTTTTCATTAGCGGTTTTCTCTGCCTCAGACCATGTTATCCCAGAGCTTAGAAATGGTTGGTTGGCTTTTTCTCATTATCTAGAATTCATTTCTAATGTCATCTCAGAGAATTTTTCCTTAACCTATTTACAGGAGACATATATACTGTTTTATTTTCTTTTTATGTGATTTGAAAATACCTTTAATCCTAATGTATTTCTGTGTTGTTGTGCTTAGTATTTTCCTCCCACTGGAAGAAAGCAAAGCTCTTTGAAAGCAATGCCTGTGTGGCTTACTATATTCCTAGAATAATACCCGGAACTCTAGGTGCTTAAGATGTTTACCGATATTAGTAGTGAAGCATTATACTTGTATATAATTTTTTAGCATTTTCACTGGATTTCATGTCTATGTGCAAAAATAAGCAGGATAGTTCTTGCCCTAAGAAGTCACCAATACAAAGGAGAGACATATATAAACTAATATTAGTGGCATGATACAGGACAATCAGAGATGATATTTAAGTTGTTACGTTACAGAGCAGTGAATTGTTTTGGTTTCAGGGGCAAAGAGGCTACACAAGTCAACTTGAACTGAGGCTTACAGGAGAAAAGCAAGTGAAGATTGTTCAGGGGGCACTAAAAGAATTATGACAAGGAGAGGTGACAGCAAGACTGGAATGAAAGCATCATCATATTAATATTTTGCATGGATATTGGCAAATGTTTTAACTTTTGGCTATATGGGTGGCTTCAGCATTAAAAGGCATTTCAGTGACAGTGTCAGTCATATAATGATTTAGTGATTATATGAAATTCCTTCCATATGTCACCTCATTCAACACAACCTAGAATTACTGATTTTATATATATTATAGAGATGAGTAAAAGGACTGAGATCTAATTTTATATTCAAAACTTCATTATGACACAAAACTTTGGCCTTAAACATTCCTCTGCACTTGTTCTTAAGTTGACAAATTCAAAGAAAGAGGTGTCTCTACAGGGCTTCAGTGGTGTATTGCTTCTTGGGACTAATTAAATTTTAGAAATTTTATGTGATGTATTGTCAAGAGAGAGTTGAACTTACTTCTGACTAAATAAAAAAAATGTGATATTGCAATTTAAAATCATATTCTATTTTGCATACTAGAACTTATAATAACTCTTATCAAATGAGCTACACAGCCATATTCTAATTTAAATATTTCCATAATTTTTGAAGTTTAACATCTCTGGTCTTAGAATTTTACACATTTTACCCAGGTTTTTTAGATGTAATTGACAAACACCATTGGGTAAATTTAAGGTCTCAAATGTATAGATTTGATACATTTATATTTTGAAAAATGATCGTCATCATAGCGTTGACTAATACCTCCACCCTGTCATGTAATTGTTGTTTCTTGTTCGCTCAGTCATATCCAACTCTTTGTGACCCTATGAACTACGCATGCCAGGCTTCCCTGTCTTTCATCATCTCCTGGAGCCTACTCAAACTCATGTCCATTGAGTTGCCATCCAACCATCCCATCCTCTGTTGTCCCCTTCCCCTCCTGCCTTCAATCTTTCCCAGCATCAGGGTCTTTTCTAATGAGTCGGCTCTTCACATCAGATGGCCAAAATATTGGAGCTTCAGCTACAGCATCAGTCCCTCCAATTAATATTCATGGTTGATTTCCTTTAGGATTGACTGGTTTGATCTCCTTGCAATCTGAAGGACTTTCAAGAGTCTTCTTCAATACCACAATTCAAAAGCATCGATTCTTGAGCACTCAGTCTTCTTTATGGTCCAACTTTCACATCCATACATGACTACTGGGAAAAAAAACAGATAGCTTTGACTACACAGACCTCTTTTGTCATGTAATTAAAACTTTAATTTTATAGTGTGAATATTTAAGGTTTACTCCCTTAATAACTTTCAAATACACAATACAGTATTATTGTCTATAGTTATCATGCTGTAGATTAATGCTTATTCACCTTATAACTGGAAGTTTGTACTCTTTGACCAATATCTCCTCCATTTCTCCCATCCCCCAGCCATTGGTAACCATCCCTCTACTCCTTACTTCTATGAATTTTTTTTTTAGATTTCATATATAATATACTATAAATATTAGACTTTTTCTGTCTGACCTTTTTCATTCAGTATGATGCCTTTAAGGTCCACCAATGTTGTTGCAAATGGCAGGATTTCTTTCTTTCTCATGGTTGAATAATATTCCATTGTATATGTATTTCATACTTTCATTATCCATTTATCCATCAATAGACACTTCAGTTGTTTCCTTATTTTGACTATTATGAATAATGCTGCTATGAACATGAGGTGTAGATATTTGAGATCCTGATTTCACTTCCTTTGGCTATATACCCAGAAGAGAGATTGTTGGATCATATGATAGTTTTATTTTTAAGTATTTTTAGGATTTTCCATACTGTCTTCCATAGTGGTATTCCAATTTACATTCCCATCAATTGTACACAAGCATTCCCTTTTCTCCACATCCTTGTTCTCTTTTGTCATTTTGCTAACAGTAATTCTATTAACCAAAGGGGTAAGGTGACATCTTATCATGTTCTTTTTTTTTTTTTTTTTCTGTGATTAGTGTTGGTGTACATCTTTTCATATATTGTTGGCCACTTGTATATATTCTTTGAAGAAATGTGTATTCAAATTATATGCTCACTTTTAATCAGGCTATTTGTTTGTTTGCTATTAAGCTACCATATGACCTGCAATCCCACTTATTTATCCAAAAGAATTGAAATCAGGATCTCAAAGAAATGAGTGCACTCCCATGTTCACTGTAGCACCACTTGCAATAATCAAGATGTAGAATTAACCTAAATGTCCACTGATAGTTGAGTGGATAAAGAAAATATTGTAGATATTTACAATGTATTATCATCTAGCTTTATAAGGAAATTATGCCATATGTGACAATATGGATGAACATTGAGGACATTATGGCAAATAAATTAAGCCAGTTATAGAAGGGTGAATACTGCATAATTCTACCAGTATGAAATATCTAAAATAGTCAAGCTTATAGAAGCAGAAAATAGAAGTCTAGAAGTTGCTTGAGGCTGGGGGAAAGAACATATGGGAAGTTGTTATACAACAGGTATAAATGTTCAGTTATACAAGATGAATAACTTCTAGAGGTCTTGGGTGCAACACTACACCTATTGTTAAAAAAACTGTATTATATACTTAAAAATGTGTGAAGAGTGCAGATATCATATTAGCATTATTACCACAATTTAAAAAAACCATAGTAAAACAGAAATGCAATTTCAGAAGTCTTTATCAAATAATCATCTCACTGACCTTATTAGGGTCAGTCAATACTATGATGTCAGATGTAAGACTGGGACCCAGAGAAGACATGGCAAGTGTAAAGGGCTAGATCCAGAATCACAGAATATTTAGTCATAGGAATTACACAACATCTCAGTTACTAACTTATGGCCAAATAAATGAAACATTAGAAGTACTATCAACAATACAAGAATGGCTTGGGAGAATGATGCAAACCAGTTTGAGAACATTTTTCTTCCACTTGTCTAAGTTAGGAATGGGAGGAAAACTATACACTGACTTATATTTGCCTGATTTGTTGAATATAGGGAACTGCAAGTATACAGATAAAAAACATATCTATGAATGAGATAAGCACAGTACTGCTTACCTCTAAAGCAGGTAAGAGAAGCTCACTCTATTGTTGGATCTCAGCAAATTCATTTTGATATGTAAACATATTGGTTAGTTTTCTCATTTTAACAGAATCTCAACCTTCCCTAATAATGTATATTCAAATTTTGGAAAATGATTATATTTTTTATTAGCAAACAGACACAATACACTGTAGTCACTATTGTAGTAAGAGTTTTGTACATTATATTCTAAGCATTATTTAAACTTTATTTACAAATTTTCTTAGCAGATGATTAGAGATGTCGCTAATGTTCTAGAATTTGTAAAAGCAATAAACGACTGATACAATTTTAGTGTGATCAACTTCTTAAATCTGTCTTCATTGGAAAAATAATAGCTTTGTATTTTGAGACCTAACTGATTTAGTTTCCTTTATTAGAATATATATTAGTGTGCTTTAGTTTTGCCTCTTTGTGTACAATTTCACTTCTATATCAAGGTTTATTTTTACTTAGTACAGCTAATCCTTGAACATTATAGGGGTTAGGATAAAAATTATTACTCTGTAGTAAAAAAAAAAATTCCACCTATAACTTACAATCTTTCATATCTTTGGTTCCCCATTCACAGATTCAACCAATCTCATATTGATTAGTGCTATAGTAAGTATTAGGTCTTCCTTGTGACTGAGAAGGTTAAAAGTCTGTCTGCAGTGCAGGAGACCAGGTTTCATCCCTGGGTTGGGAAGATCCCCTGGAGAAGGGAGTGGCTACCCAGTCTAGTGTTCTTGCCTGGAGGAGACTGAGAAGCCTGGCAGGATACAGTCCATGGGGTCACAAAGAGTCAGACATGACTGAGTGACTAACACTATAGCAATAGTAAGTATTTATTGAAAAAAAAAATCTACATTCAAGTGGACCTGTACAACTTCAACACATGTTGTTCAATCATCAACTGTAATTAGGAAAAAAAAAAAATTGAAGAAAGTTCTACTGGGTGTTGTTTTCTAATGGTTGGAGAAGGAATAAACAGTTGAATACTTTGCTCATTTAGATCTATACATGATACCAAGACTAGTATTTAGCCTACCAACATTTTTATTTATTTATAGAAATCTATGCTATTCTGAAAATGAACAGAATCTAGCTCATTATAAGAACATACAAATAAAACATTAAAGGGAATTTGAAGGTAAAACATCCTTATACTCTATTCTCTGTCCCAAGCCAATGTATATACTCTTAAATTTTTTTCTGCCATTTTGATTTTGGTTTTTCTATATATCTTACATTATTTTTGTTACTCACTTCTATTGTTTTCTTCTTTGTCTAATTTTTAGTGCATATTTTTGATTCTCTGTCATTTCCTTTGTAGTCTATATTTTTAGCTATTTCCTTGGGGGTTACTATGGGGTTACAAATAATATCTTAAACTAGTAACAAAACTTGTATTTTATGTCTTTATCTCATAAAACCCTTTTCAGAGCCCAGATACTTTTGAGAGCCAATTTTACCTCCCTCATAATGCTTCCTCAAATTATCTACATCTCTTTACCAGAGAGGACAGAGGATGAATGGATGAAGGAAGGGATGAGCATCAGAAGGAAGTAGAAAAGGAAAACTGATCAGATAAGAAGAAGTAAATAAACCTATCTTTATCTTCTGTTCTGGTAAAATCTTCCCCATACTCTTGTTATGTTCAGCAATTATTAAGTAGATCATAGGAATATGGACTTAAATGACATCTGGATCTATGCACCTATCATCAATGTTGAGAAAAGTGCTGACATTATAAAGGTACTAAAGCAGAAATTGGAAATGGGAAATGAAATCTCTAAAAATTGTATAAAGGCCATGATCTGATGAAAGCTCAAAGGTAGAAAAATACAAACTGGATAGTTATAGTATGAATCAGTCCAATGAAATAAAGAAATGCAAATCTATCCAAGACATTAGGATGTCTACATATCTTTTTGGTTCTTCTGTCTTAAGATATCCTAATGCATGGTTAAATAGAATGGGAAGGGAGACAACAATAAAGAACAAACAAAAAAAAAAGTTATGATTTCTGCAGTAAGAATTTTCTTCTGGCCATGAAATATTAAATTGTTTTGCTAAATAATGTTTATTTAGTCTTTATGTATTTAGGTTTAACATCTTTGACTACATTTTCTGCCTCCTAACCTCATGTCCAGGGGCAAAGAAGAAGCTCCAATAAGACAGTAGAAGAGGTGAAGTAGCATTTAGAATCAAATCACATACCCACCAGTGATTCTTGGAGGACTCAAACAAAATCTTGTGTGCACCAGGACCCAGAGCCCAAAAATGACTTAGCCAGACCTACCTTTGAGTGTTTGAGTGTCTCCTACAGAAGTACAGGTCAGCAGTGGCCTGCCTGCAGCAGACCTGGGACATGCAGTGTGTGGCATAAGCCCTCTTGGAGGAGGTCACCATTAGCCCCACCGTAGAACCACCAAGCAGACAACCCACAGATTGCAAAACAATTATATCAAAGAAGTTCTTGCATTGTTAAGAAAGTTCTAAGACCCACAACAGATTTTCCAACCTGGGGATCTGGCAAAGGGACTGAGAAGGCCCAGGGAATTAGACTTTGGAGGCTAGTGGGATTTAATTACAGAAGTTCCACCAGACTTGGGAAAAAGACACTTGGAAGGCACAAACAAAACCTTGTGCACACTAGCAGCCAGGAGAAAGGGGCAGTGTCACACAAGAGACTGAGCCAGACTTGCCTGTGAGTGTCCGGGAGTCTCTGGTGGAGGTGTGGCTCGACAGTGGCCTGCTGCGGGGTCAGGGGCACCAAATACATCAGTGAGTGCATAAGTTCCACCTCACCTCTACCACAGTTTGTCCTCAGGCCAAACAATGGGGAGGGAACAACAGGTTGTTGTAAAGGGAACAGAGGCACCCATCAACAGAAAATTGGATTAAAGATTTACTGAGCATGGCTCCACCCATCAGAACAAGACCCAGATTCCCCCGGAGTCAGTCTCTCCCATAAAGAAGTTTCCACAAGCCTCTTATCCTTATCCATCAGAGGGCAGACATAATGAAAACCACAATCACAGAAAACTAACCAAACTGATCACATGGATCACAGCCTTGTCTAACTCAGTGAAACTATGAGCCATGCTGGGACCATGCTAGGACCTCTCAAGACTGATGGGACATGTTGGAGAGTTCTGGCAAAACGTGGTCCACTGGAGAAGGGAATGGCAAACCACTTCAGTATTCTTGCTTTGAGAACCCCATGAACAGTGTGAAAAGAAAAAAAGATATAACACTGAAACATGAATTCCTCAGGCTGGTAGGTGACCAATATACTGCTGGAGAAGAATGGAAAATAACTCCAGAAAGAGTGAAGAGATGGAGCCAAAAGAAAAACAACACCCAGGTGTGGCTGTGACTGGTGATGGAAGAAAAGTCAGATGTTGTAAGAACAACACAGCATAGGAACCTGGAATGTTAGGCCCATGCAAGGTAAATTGGAAGTGGTCAAACAGAAGGTGGAAAGAGGGAACATTTACATTGTATGAATCAGTGAACTAAAATGGACTGGAATGGGTGAATTTAATTCAGATGACCATTATATCTACTACTGAGGGCAAGAATCCCTTAGAAGAAATGGAGTAGCCCTCATAGTCAACAAAAGAATCTGAAATGAAGTACTTGAGTACACTCTTAAAAATGACAGAATAATCTCTGTTCATTTCCAAGGGAAAATATTAAATATCACTGTAATCCAAGTCTATTCCCCAAACACTAATGCTGAAGAAGCTGTAGTTGAACTGTTCTATGATGACCTATAAGACTTCTAGAAGTACACTAGAAAAGGATGTCAATTTCATCATAGAGGACTGAAATGCAAAAGTAAGTCAGGAGATACCTGGAGTAACAGGCAAGTTTGGTCTTGGAGTACAAAATGAAGCAAGGAAAAGGTTAACAGGGTTTGCCAAGAGAACACACTGGTCATAGCAACCCTGTTCTAACGACATAAAAGACACCTCTACACATGGACATCTCCAGATGGTCAAGGCTGAAATCAGATTTATTATATTATTTGCAGCCAAAGATGGAGAAGCTCTACACAGTCAGCAAAAACAAGACTGGGAGCTGACTGTGGCTCAGATCATGAACTCCTTATTGCCAAATTCAGATTAAATTGAAGAAAGTGGGGGAAATCACTAGACCATTACCTAAATCAAATCTCTTACAATTATATAGTGGAAGTGACAGAGTCAAGAGATTAGATCTGATAGACAGAGTGCCTGAAGGACTATGGGCAGTGGGTATGATATTGTACAGGAGATTGTGATCAAGACCATATCCAAGAAAAAGAAATTTAAAAAGAAAACTGGTTGTATGAGGAGGCCTTACAAATAGCTGAGAAAAGAAGAGAAGCTAAAGGCAAAGGAGAAAAGGAAAGATGTGTCCATCTGAATGCACAGTTCCAAAGAATATCAAAGAAAGAGAAGAAAGCCTTCCTAAGTGATCAATCCAAATAAATATAAGAAAATAATAGCATGATTCGTGGATTTATCTCTGGGCTTTCTATTCTGTTCCATTGATCTATATTTCTGTCTTTGTGCCAGTACCATACTGTCTTGATGACTGTGGCTTTGTAGTATAGTCTGAAGTCAGGCAGGTTGGTTCCTCCAGTTCCATTATTCTTTCTCAAGATTACTTAGGCTATTCGAGGTTTTTTGTATTTCCATACAAATTGTGAAATTATTTGTTCTAGTTCTGTGAAAACTACCGTTGGTAGCTTGATAGGGATTGCATTGAATCTATAGATTGCTTTGGGTCGTATAGCCATTTTGACAATATTGATTCTTCCAATCCATGAACACGGTATGTTTCTCCATCTGTTTGTGTCCTCTTTGATTTCTTTCATCAGTGGACACCTTATCTTCAACAAAGGAGGCAAGGATATAAAATGGAAAAAAAAAAAAAAAAAAAAGTGGTGCTGGGAAAACTGGTTAACCACTTGTAAAAGAATGAAACTAGAACACTTTCTAACACCATACACAAAAATAAACTCAAAATGGATTAAAGATCTAATGTAAGACCAGAAACTATAAAACTCCTAGAGGAGAACATAGGCAAAACACTCTCCGACATAAATCACAGCAAGATCCTCTATGACCCACCTCCCAGAATATTGGAAATAAAAGCAAAACTAAACAAATGGGACCTAATGAACTTAAAAGATTTTGCACTACAAAGGAAACTATAAGTAAGGTGAAAAGATAGCCCTCAGATTGGGAGAAAATAATAACAAACGAAGCAACAGACAAAGGATTAATCTCAAAAATATACAAGCAACTCCTGCAGCTCAATTCCAGAAAAATAAATGACCCAATAAAAAAAAATGGGCCAAAGAACTAAACAGACATTTCTCAAAAGAAGAAATACAGATGGCTAACAAACACATGAAAAGATGCTCAACATCACTCAGTATCAGAGAAATGCAAATCAAAATCACAATGAGGTACCACGACATGCCAGTCAGGATGGCTGCAATCCAAAAGTCTACAAGCAATAAATGCTGGGAGAGGGTGTG